>NW_009735811.1:0-78790 GCF_000703405.1 Apaloderma vittatum | reverse complement strand
GGGCCCCTCAGCGGTTTCCTGCTGCATCCCCCCCATTGCCATCTCCAGCTTGCCTGCTGCCCTCCAGCCGACCCTAAACCCTGGCAACTGGTAGCTCTTGCTGGCACAATAGTGCCTCGCTGACAAAAAACACCATCAGGGCAGCGTGAGAGGGATTGCCCCCACAGGGAAGCCTTTAAAGTCTCACAAAATGCCCAGTGCAGCCACGTTTTCTGCCCCGTCAAGCCGTGATGCCGATTTCCATACTCGTGCACCTCTCTCTGGGACAAAAGTACCACGGCTGCCTTCTTGTGGGTCAAATCAAGGAAGGCCTGAAAAAACAGCTTGTCTCACCATGTCATTGTCACTGGCTCCCTCAGCCATGAAGCTCTGCCTTTCCCTGCTCCAGTGCTTGCTGGTACCTTTGGAGGCAAGGCAGGGAACCAGCGGCACCGGGCTTTCTCCATCTTTGCTCCAGAAGAGTGCTTTTGTTTCAGAGGCATTTTCTTTTCCCGATTTAAAGACCAAACAGAGGATGGGGAAAAACTTGAGTATGTCTCCAAGGTCCAATGCAAGGGAACACTCTCAGCTACCTCACATGCCCATTCTTCCTCTCTCTCATTCCACGCCGGAACAGTGGGGAGAGGCACAGACAAGGGTTGTTTACGTGCCCCGTTCTCCTGCACTAATTTTCTCCTCCCTGCTAGAGCCCTGGACATGTAGGCAGGATGGCAGGAGAGCCCTCTCTTAAATTGTCTCTTCCGCTCCCTCAGCAAGTCTTGTCTGGCCTCACAGGAGAGTCAGGCCCCTTAATGATTATTTCACACCCAACACAGACAGGGTGCAGGAAACACAGGACTCCCTGCTTTTCTGACAGACTCCTCTGTAACTTCACCCTGAACTCGTTAACCCGTTCCTTTCCTCCACCCTTGTTCCCCAGGTCTCTGCCGTGTCCTTACGGCAATGCTGAGGAGCAATTGCTGTGTTCCTGATCAACTTCAAGGAGTCACCTGTAACATCATCCCTTCTTATTGCCACACACTTCCAGGACCCTTTCTGACATACACCCTGCATCCTTCACTCATCTTTTTTGTTTATGCCCTACTTTCCTAATTCTGTTTCTTGCACATTCTCAGAGAGGAACAAGGAGGCCAGGGCACAAACCCTACACCCTCCTCACACCTCTCTCACCACAGTCCTTCCATCGGCCTTCTCTGCCCATCTCTGAAGTGCAACCTTTTGCTACTACTTTTTTCTCCCACAGGAAACTGGTCCAGGAAACCAGAGGCAGCTCTTACAGCACCTGAGCTGTAGGTGAAGGCTTCTGGATTTTCCTTCTGGGGCAGCTGGGTGCTTCAGCACAGGCTCCTGGCACCACCCCAGTAGCCATCAGAGCTGCCTGTAGCCCTTTATTCCACAAACCACCAACAGGGATCACCAGTGGTTTGAAGCACGTTGCTCAGGGCAGAGCAGGGGAGCTTGGTGGTGGGTCACTTCAGTCATTCCACTCCAGCAAAGCACTCTGCATGCTAAGGTAGTCATTAGTTTCTTGGCAAGGAGAGAGGGCTAAGAATTTTGGAAACGCTGACCAATAGAAAACACTTACCGCATGAAATCCTCCCATCTCCTCAGAGCCAAACAATATTCTTTACACGTCCTCGGGCAAAGCAAACTTCATAGTTTCTACAGAGCATTCCCCTTAAACTCATAAAAGAGCTATCTTGCTGTGAAAGCAAAGCTGTGGGAAGGTCTCTGCTGTACCACGCCAAGCCAGGTAACCCAAGCATCAGACCCTTCCTACTAAGCACTTTCTTTACCAAGGGTGCAAGCAGGAGAGGACTGACAACTCCTGGTATTTCCTACAGACAGAGAGTTTGCATTTAGCTGCCATCATAAATCTTGTGGAGCTCAAGGGCAAGGTAAAGCTTATTTACCTAGACACACATTTTCTACAGGAGAAATGAGTTTTTTTGTTATTGTTTTACTTTTTAAAAGTCTCTAAGCCCAGTAACATGCATCTTATGCTCCCAACCTGACGCACCAGGAAAAGGGATGCAGGACTATCTGCCGCACACAGCAGGTTTGATACAAGGTGAATTTCCCCCTTGTTGGGTGCTTGCTTTTCAGTAGGCAGCTCTATGAAACATGCCTCGATTCCCATGCACAGGTTTCTCAGCTAGCTACAAAATCTCCTCCACGAAAACAGGTAAAACACGTTCAGCAGTTCCCCTCCAGTAACAAGCATGTGATTTCGCATTCTCACCTGCTGGTGGATAAAAAAAAAAGAAATTTTTATGCTCTTAACAAAGGGTTCTTCCTGCTATCAAAACAAAGGTGTGGTGTGTTATCTCTTCTCTAGCATAAAACGAACGGCAGGATTCCAGTGTTCACGGCCACCTCTGCTCACGTGCACATGTAAGGGAAATTAATTCTTTTCAGACAGGCAAGGAATATATATATTTTTTTTTAACGACAGAAAATACTCCAGTGTCCCTTACCATGCCTGCTGCCCCTTGGTGCCCAATTTCAGAAGCTCTGCCATCTCTGGACGCCTTGACAACTGGCACAGCTGAGAAACACGGTGGAGTGGTTGCTGAAACACAACTTTTTGTTTCCTGAGCTATGCTCTCTCTCTAAAGAGCAGTCTTTTCTCCCTCAAGATTTAACTTAAGTGGCTCATTGGTAAGGCTGATCCTTCTTTTTGTGGTGTCCCTCCATACTGCCTCTCTGGCGTGCACTTTGAAGCATGGCATTTGAGACGCACCCTCATGCTTAACAGCTGCATCTGGAAAAGACCAAGATTCAGAGCATACAAAATAAAACGAATGCTACACACAAACTTGTACCATATTACAACTACACGGGCTCTGTAGAAAGATAGCTGCCATCGCTTATTAAAAAAAAAAAAAAAAAAAAGCAAAAAAAAGCAAAAAAAAAAAAAGCTGGTGAGTCTTTTGGAGCTCTGCAGCAATTCACACCTGGCATTTTTAGAGAAAAACACAGCACCCAACAGCTCCAGACTAATGGCTTGTTTTCCAAGGCAGAATAAATATAGCACCTTGAAATAAAATAAGCATGGCACACTAGCTGAGAATGAGCGACGTTTATTTTTGCAACTTATTGAGAGGCTGATAAACGTAGGCTCTGGTTTACTGATATGGGCAGTGATATGTGGCTCGTCCCATGGCTCCACGCAGAAAAACTGGAGCTGTAAAAGAATCTTGGTATAGTCAGATGCACACCAACATATTGCCACATTTCTTTCCACAACCAGTGGATTCAAGTGAGACCGAGCTGAGCTTATAAATTCAGAACTCCCTCCTATCCAATTACTTCTCACAGTAATACGATGGAGGGTGAAGGAATTTCTTTTACATTTTAAACATTTCTCTCTTTGCAAACTTTTCAAAACAGATTTAAAGATCAGCAGTCTGCAAAATGATCACTGGCTATCTCTCATCTGATAAGGATTTATTTGGTAACATTGTCTGGTTTGTATTATCCTGTAAAACAATCTGAGTGTTCAATAATGGAGACTTTTAGCTTTAAAATGTATCCAGTTGCATCGCAGAATAATTGAATTCAACAGAACTGCTTGCAAATGCATCAGTGTTTGCAAAGCCTGCCTATAGCATCAGAAAACTGAGCACATTGCGGCTTTTATGGAGAGCAAAGACACACATGGACTTTTACCTTTAATTATCTGTCCTCCAGATGCTGAAATAAAATTAGGAGTACCTCTCCTTTTTCACTCTTAGTTTTATTATAAAAATCAACATTTCATTTGTTACAACTCAGTTTATAGTAATAATTGGAAAGGATTTTTGTACAAGGTTTATATACACCTTACAAGTAAAGCACTTTATTTTACAAAAAAAAAAAAAAAGAAAGTTAGTGAATGAGTGAATAGGGCTGACCAAATGTTGGTCATTATAATATAAATACATCCTTGCAAAGCACCATCGTACCAAAGTTGATGAACAAGAGACACCAGCTGGCTTTAAGACAATGACAAACAGTGATTAAAGCTTACACACACAAAAAAAAAAAGAACAAACAAAACAAAACAAAACAAAAAGAAGATTCAAAATTTGAAAGCAGCACCAGATCCTTCACTTGCAAACAAGGCTAGTTCAGCTTAAGCCTAGTGGTATCCTCTTTACAAAAAGACACTTCCATCTCCCCTCGCTGACTCTTAACTGCCCGGCTTAAGGCTACAGCCATTTCAATCAGGACTTCAAAGCCACTCCTGGCTCATTTAAAAGAGGGGAACCCGATGCTCTCCAAGAGTTCGGTTACAAGAGTCCCCCGTGTGCTGCAAAGACTATCCCTGGCCCGAACCAAGCACGGACAGTTTGTTTACCCTGGCCTGCACGGTTTCGGAGTGGATCGCCCAGTCCCTATAAATGCTGTGCTGACATATTCCACTGAGTTGTCCTTTTTAAAGGTAGAAAGAACATCGTCCCCTTTGGATCACTACTGTATTTTATTGGACTTCTTCTACGATGGAATGCTTTGCAGCCATTTACAAGCTACTAGGTCGTTCCTAACTTATTCTCAAGCTGTATTTGTCATCTGCAAATTAAATTGAAGGTTAATTTTCAAGCAATAAGCCAACCAAAATGCAATTTAAAAAAAATAAATCTCACGGCTAAGAACTACTCAGACTATTTCTGAATAACAATATTCAAATAATTTTTGCACCCAATGAATCAGCTATTTTTTGGTCATAGAAATAATAAGTAATCTGCTACATGCATGCTACATGTCTGAAAGCAGATTATGTCCATAATATTGTGCAACAAACACACTCAAGTAAAAAAAATCAGGAAAAAACATTGATTACCTCTTAAGAGATATTTTGAAAAAGTCATTCAAAAGCAGGTGTGACCAGCGAGTTATGTAGTTCAAGTAGTTCCTCCCAGAATGTTGGTAAACAATTATTTCAGTGAGATTTGCCAAGCAATAAGGAATGGAAATACCCAATATTCAAGACAGTGGCCTTTCCCTCGTCTTAGCACAGGGCTTAAACACAAATTCATTTAGTTTATGTTAAATCAGTTAAGACTCACCAATCGAGCCATTTCTAGAGAATGGGCTATAAGAGAGAAGCAATGCACAGCTGGAGACCAGAACACCACCAAAACCCATTAGTGCAATAAATGGGGATTCTCTGAATGCACCTTCACGTGCAATGGATTGTAGTGTAAAAAAACCAAAATGTGCTTCTTCTCCTGTCTGGTGAGACAGAGCATCAACTATTCAGGTTTAAAGTAGCAAGTATTCTCTGGTCTGTCCTACAACCTGGCCAAAAGAAGTTCAGCTTATGTGGGACAGCAGGACAGCACCCACCTTCAGCACTCTGAAAGGCAGGGAGGGTGAATCTGCCAATGGGGCCATGTGAATGTGTCTGCCCGAGAGAAAATCACTAGCTTTGGGTAAGTTCTCATTATCAAAGATAAGTGTACCTGCATACATACACTTGTACATGCGTGTGGGGGGAAAATTTTAGGGCAGTAATCCGGAATTTACAATACTGAAAGTTACCACCCACAGCAAAATGAGTCCTTTGAGATCAGCTGTCTCATTTGCACGTTTTGCATTACTGTAAATATTTCATTCAATGTATATGCACAGGTTGCATGAATTTATATTCATGGAAACCATTCTTTATTTCAAATGAAAATGCTATGTGCATGTTCCATTTATTGCCATCCAACTTCTTTTCAAATAAATATCTTGGTAACCAAAGGCAGCGGAGAAACGAGGGGTGCTCCTTAGGACACATGCAGCATGACATGGCAGATGTAATTTTAAAAGGTGAGATCAGGTCTCATTAATGTTGCCATTTATACATGCTAAACTGTTGAAGATGCAAAGGTTAGTTTTCAACAAATTATGCTCTAATGTTCTTTTTCTGTTTGAGTATACCACCTATTTCCATCACCAGCCATCCAGCTATGAACACTCTGCAGGTGTCTCCACCGAGAAAAATGTGCAACGCTACTGTTCATCCACTGGGAACGCCAGGTGTGCATACTAGTTGTATCAAAGTTTTTGTAATTTGGAGATCTGCCCAAGAGGAACTTCACAGATCATCAACTCTTTCAAAATTTTACTCTAGATTTACTGGGAAAATACACGCACTTATTGTAAAGGCAGATCACAGCTTCCCACTAAAATTCTTTGGTTAGTTCAGACGAGAAACATCCTGCTCTCTCTATGCAAGTCACCTTCAGGAGAAAAACAGTCTGACCACTTTCTCCCTCTTCACGTGAACCTCCCCGAGGCAGATCACGCAAAATGCCTGATGTGCAAACTGAAACCTACACACCAAAAAGACTTGATCACATTCTATGCTGAATTATACGCCCACCCATTGACTTCAGTTGAGTCATGTGTGGATGTAAACTAGCACAGAAGGCAGGCAGCACGATCCATACACAGAGAAGGTTTTTCTTCTAAAGAAGAAAATTGCAATTAACACACTTGAGAATTTACCTGCAGGAAGTCCCCTGCAAGAGGAAGCCTCAATGAGGCAGTCTAACTGCACTCGAAAGAGGATACCACTCCTTAAGTTCAACCACCTTATAGTTTTTCAAACAGAAATTGGCACACTGAGAAAAGTATTTTGCAAGAAGAGACCATTGCCATCGCAGTACAAGCACTTGGACTGAGATACAACAATGCAATATTCTTCTGAGTTCATTAGTGCAAGTTTCCACATGTGAACCCCACACGGAATGCTGCACATGAAAAAATGTAAACAACAGAGAAGTTTCTAATTCTCCTCGGCTTGCCAGCCTCAACATCCCCTCGCCCCGACACACCCACCCTCCCCCCCTTCATATAAATGGTTTTGAGTTCCCTTATAGTTCACAATACCCTCCTCAACATCCATCCTGCTGGAGAACACAAACAAGCTTCTGCACCAGCAAGGAAGAGCCAGAAGAACAGATACCATGATTACTAGATACCTAGAACGAAGCTGGGCAAACAAAATTTAGTATGCCAGATCCAGAGATCAACTGCAACAGCCTGGAGACCACCGAGGCTTTTTAAAGTTTCCTCAGGTATCTTGGACTACTAGAAAGACCCTTTATTACAGCTGGAATCCCAATGCCATGGTTTTCCTGGAGCTGAAACCGAGCGAGGCTCCAGCACTCCAGATGAGCGGCAGCACTAGCAAGAATTACTTGTCACCAATTCTGTCAACAACATGAATTAAAAGCCCATGCCACATTTTCAGATTATTTCTCTTTTACTTGCAGCTGGCTGGGAAACAAGCAACAGAGAACAATAAAACCCAAATGGCACCTCTGAAGAGTTTTTACGCCCATACTATGCCCAAAGGCTATGAAGGCAGAAGCTCCTCTGTACCTTCCCTCTGAGAGGGAAGACTCAGAGGGACAGTCTTTGAAGGCATTTAGCACCTTCATTGGATTTGATGTCAAGAGAAGGTGCAAATGTGTAATACCATCTAAGATCAGGTATACTGTGAGCTCCACTACAGTCAAAGCAAATTCAAAACACTGCACTGGAGTCGAAGAGGAGTTTATAATACCCTAGGTTGCCCCTCAACCTACACAAATAATGTTTTCACTTGATTGTATACTCTTCCTGTCAAAATCACCATGGTGAGGCTGATGAGAGAAGGGGCTAAATATAATATACAAAAATAGAGATGCGAATATAAAATGGTTTGGTTAAGAATATCTTAAAATTTGACATTCACAGCGGTTAATACTAAAGTATTTAACTCACACCACACAAAAGAGGAGGTATGTCAAAATCATACTGAGAAAAACTGGCTTTACCTAACACAAAGAAATCATGAGCAGTTAATACAGCACGGGAACCCCTTCCAATGATCAAAACATCTATTTTTCTATGGACAGTTGCTCCACTTAAAGTTAAATGCTTCCTTACTAGGAAAAAATAATATATATATTTATATATATACGATTTGTATACTGTGATATCAATATACACTCAAAGTACTGCAAGGATATATTATTCATTTACAGTAAAACTAACAATCCACGGTTAAATTTATAGTTTATAAATATGCTGTCTATATTATATGTGGTATAAAAATATTTGACATTTTGTGGGCACTAGGTCAAAATAAGGTTTTCTTTCTTAAGGGACTAAAAATCATTCAGGTATACGCATATTACCCTTGTCAATTACGTGAAAATCGCACTGACCTGGTACAAAACAGAATCCTATCATGTTGGCAAAATGAAGAAAATAATATATAGCATGATACTCACTGCATGACAAGGCTAATTAGAATTAAAAGAAAAGAAGATTTTACAGCAGCCCAGTTCTAGCAGTACTTTAAGTAAGAATATCATGATTTAAAGTGACACGGGCAGGAAGAAGACATAGGAAGAGCTAAACGGGGAAAGAAAAAAAAAAAAGGAGCAAACTTTAAAATATACCCAACAAAAATCATTGAAATTTCAGAAGCAAGGAAAGAGCTCTAGACACTCTAGTTTGGTAAATGCATTAAGGAAAAACAGATGCGTATTCAGTTAAAAAAAAGTGTGACATTATTTTTTCTGGATTCACTGCTACGATTGCTGTATTCCTGTAGAAAACAAAGCCCTTTGTGTAAGATTAATATCTGTCCTGACTGCGTTTTCAAGTTTAACTTTAGTTGCTGGCCCTCCTTAGTTAACATAGAGGTTATTTGGCTACTTCCAAGTATCTATGGTATGCTGCTCTGAGACGGACTTCTATTAATTACTTTAAACATTTTTGGTATTGACAAACCCCACATCTCACCTCGCTGGACAAATAACACATCCCGGTCCTTCGATTTCCTTATGTGCTCAGTCACTTCACTGGATTAAGGCATGTTTTTGTGTTCCATTTGCAAAAATAAAAACTTTTTGTACAAACGTCTGGGTTCTTTTATACAAAAATTTTTCTTCTTATGGCACAAGCAGCAGTCGCTGTTTAAGAAAATATATAAATATCCTTTTTTTTTCTTTCTTCTGTACAAATATCTTCAGCATTCCTCCACCCCATTTAATAACATTTAACTGTACACTGTCCTACCTCATCCTTCGCCGAGAGCTCCCTCCCCCCTCCCCAGTAGAACTGCTTTGTATTTACACTTTCGCGACGGAGGCAGATAATGGGGCGGGGGGGCTACCCCTCATGACGAGTCCGTGCAGGGGGACGGCGGCGGCGGGTAGAGGTGGTGAGAGTAGCTCCGCTCCGTGTAGGGGGAAGGCGGGCAGCTCTCGTAGTTCTCCTCCGCCGACAGGTACTGGCTGCGCGGAGTGGGCGGCGGCGGGACGGGCTCAGAATCATAGTTCAAGTCACTGGTGTAGCCCTTGGCCGTCGCTGTCGTGACCCTTCGGCTGGGAGCGTAGTCACTGTCACACACGTCCGTGCTGCAGGGCGTCGTGGGAGGTGCAAAATGCCGGTAGCTGTAAGGCCTGTAGCTGCAGCGGGGAGAGGGATGGGAAAAGCCGCGTCACAGGGGGAGACTGCGCGCCTGGCTCCAGGTGACGCGCCCACCCGTAAGCAAGTGGCAGGTAAGGCAAGGTGGGAAAGGGGAGCGGGTCAGCTTCTCTGCAGCAGGTACACAGCATCACCACACTGTCCTCTCTCCCACACCGTGACCTTGCTAAGTGCCCTGCAGAAGGCCCACCTTTGCACTGCAGCATCAGTCAGGTTACAGCAACTAGCGAAAAGGAGGCTAATTATTAATTATCTAAGGACAACAGGCTCCCTAAGGACTTTTTTCCAAAGAACTTGCTCCCAAGACAGTCAGGCAGGAAGGGCAGAGAGAGAGGCAAAACAGCTGTATTACAATTACGGGGAAAATAGCATCCATAAATTGCAGAAGGGAGACAGAATATTTAACTTCCAAGCTCAGGCAGAAAGACTGAAAATGGCCTGGCACGCTCATTACAGTCAGGAGAATCACTCCCCAGAGCACTAACTGGATGGAATTCCCAAAGGCTGCTACCACTAAACATCTTTTAAAATGAGCTCATGATAAGTCTAAAGGAAACCAATTAGAAAGGGAGGCGCTTGGTAGCTACAATTACCAGTATCACTGTCAGTTGTTGGGGACAGGTGGGGATGCAGCTCCTCTACATTCAAGTCAGAATGTTAGGAAAGATGGGAAGATCAGAAGCTGCAAGGCCAGGGTTTATTTTTGGGTGGGCGAGCATAGGGAAAACACTGGGTCCTAACATCGTTTACAATACTGAAAAGTCACATCAACTAACCAGCAAACAGCGTGATTCATCCCAGTGCCAAAATTTAGGTTTCTTTCACTAGAAAATTACTCATCATTTTAAAAGATTTTTCATATGGCTGAGAGGGATCATTATAAACATCTGGTCTGACCTTCTGCACAACAGAGGCCATATTTTCTGCTAATGGAGAAGAGATGTCTTTTCAGCCCCAGAGACCTCATTATCCAAAAGCCCCCAAAGGCTCCGTGTCAGGGAGGCACGTCTTTTAAGAGAGAAATCCAGCACTCTCTTCTCGTTGACCAGACCTGCTAGTGATTTGGGAGGGGAACCTTTACACCCTTGGGTAGGAGGTGCCTCTATTTTTGGTAACTAGTTATAAAATTATAATGAGCTCTAGCATCTTACAGGGAAAGTAAGAAAGATACATTCAAGTAAACAGAGGGAAAGCTTGCTTGCCCATAAATATTAGAGAAAATAAGCAAAAGGTTAGCAACCTTTTTCAACTATTAACCCTTAACTTGTCAAACTAGCATTTCTAAATTTACTTCTGACCTACTAGCCTTTACACTGTCAACTTCCCTCCACGTGGTGCTTGCCTACTGTTTCCGATAATTACATAAAAATTATTTATGATAAAAGTAAAAAAAAAAAAGAAAAAAAAGGCAGGGTTCACTCCTGGGTAAGTATTTTTGGCTCAAAGTTATCCCAACAGCAGGTTTCTTTTGAGTGTTGTCATTCCCCCTAAAGCAATATACCTGAGAGGAGTACCACTAACCCACTTACTGCGCGATTTACCTCAAACAGTGCTGCACTTACACGTACGCCTCCGTGACATGATACATGTGAACCCATTTAGGCACCTGTTTTAGTCCTTGCAGAATTAGAGCCTTTGATTACAATTCTTACAGAGCAGAGGCTGTCTTTATTCTGCATTTTCTCCAGTAACTGCTTTGATGCTGACAGAAGCTATTGTAATAGTAATTACCTGTAGGATCTATGAGTGGATGGGCTGTTTGAAGAATAACCGAATTCCATGGTATAATGTGAACGTTCGGTAGCTGGTGAAGGCGGTGGGTTTAAAATCTAAGGGCAGAAAAGAAAAGCCACATTAAAAAAAAGAAAGAGACTTAAGAAAACAATAGTTTATAAATTTTATTTTTAGTACTGTTTCATAAAAACCTTAAGAACTGCATTCATAGCTCCTCCCAGCAAACAGGACTTTTCTGCTGTTTATTTCCCGGTTCCTTAACAGACACTTTACCATTCTAAAGCTGAAGCTAGCTCTTCACTACTAGATTGTCACTAGGGATACCACTGCCCTAGGCAAACCAGCAGATGTTTGCTCCTGCTAGCTCTAGTCCCCAAGTATTATGCTGTTTATAAGTTCCAGCGTGCTGGCCAAGGCTATGATTTGTTCCCTATCCAGGCATGCTCTACTGCACAAACAGGATTTTGATTAAAGATATAACATGACAGGTTTATTCCTGAACTGAAAGCAAACAGTGGACGATTTCGGCCTGCACTGATCGAGCGTGTAACTCTCACACCTGATAGTGGCGTGCTGGACTTCATATAAAAATATCTAAATCAACAACTATTGATGCTAGAAGGAAAAAAAGAGACAGGGAGCCCTCTAGGGCTGGTACCAACTTTTATATAGCATCTAGCGCAGCACACTATCCACTTATGACTAGAGGAATGCTATGGAGTTGCAAGACATATGTTTATTTATTTATCTGTCACTTGTAAGACACACAACACAAACCTTCATTTTAATTCCTTGAAAGGTCTATAAAGAATCAACCACAGTTTTATATCTAGAGTCACATGGCAAAGCATAATGAAAGGAGATTGCTCTGACAGAACTACTCAACATTTATAGGGATTTTTTTCATCTCCCTTGATATTCAATTTAATGTCTTTTTCTGGCACAGAGCTCTTCCACAACTTTTTAAAATTAACAGAAAATTCCTCTACTATTTCAGAAAAAGCATCTCCTCTCCTCTGCCTTTCAAAATCACTTACTCCATATTCAGACAAGTTTATTAGGCTAGCAATGTAAAACCAAACAGTCACCTGCCAATTAATTATCCTCAGAAAGACACTGTCATTCCCCTGAAAGTTATTAAAGGTCTATGAATAATAGAATGACTTACTGGAGGAAAGTAAGTGCCTTTGGTACTTGAAGAACTACTGGAAGAGGCTCCAGTGACATGGGCCCTGTCATAGGGTGGCCCGCTGCTCCCTCCCATAATGCTGAGGGAGCTGATCACAGATTTACCTCGAGACATCCCTGAGGAACAAAGAGGTACGTCAATATTCAGGTTTTTTTAAGCAAACAGAGAACAGAAATAATCTAGAGGATAACCGCAGTATGAGCACAATTCCTAAAACCAGAACTAATCTTCCTGGTATTAAGAGCGAATTCAGTGTTCCTTGACGGACAGCTGGAATGAATTCTGACAGGGAATACACACGTTGGTTTTGCCTATCAGCAACTCAAGTGCAGGACTTGGCACTGAGCGAGATTAGAGCTGTGTGAAGAGAAACAGGATTCTTTCACTTGAATGGCTGGAAAAGACTTGAGAGAATAGGCATTCAGGCACTATTTCTATGCCTCAGAATAAAACATGAAACTGACTCTGACCACCTCAACCGAGCAACTGAAATTTGTGCAAGAGAAGAGAGGGTCTGTGTTCTTTCATTTCCACACCGTTAAGTGAGCTTTTGCTACTGGACTGAAACACGCTGGCAGAGAGTCCAAGTGGGAAACGGAGAGGTATGCCACCGTGCTCAAAATAATGGTGAAAATTCTGCTCAAAGACTGGCTGTATGAAAGCAGGTTATTACAGAAGGCAAAGAAATCTGGTGCATTATTGTAACCCTGTAACAGCCTCACAGAATCTCTGTGTCCTGACTAGAACGTGCTGGATCCAAAGCCACACATCACAGTACGTATTTACTCAATACGTACAGAAGCAAGACATATAAATTAAGTGCTAAGTTGTGGTGAAGTCCTAATTTTTTAAACAGCAGTAGCATCATATACTTGGATTGGCAATGGAATCTTCCCTCATCAAATGAATTAAGCTGAGACCACAGTTATTGCTGGTCATTACAGACTTCACAAGAAGTTTCACAAGCATAAAAAAACCAGTCTGGAAATCTAACAGGAATTGTTACATAATGTTTAAAGTGCTATGAATATCTCCGCATAACTTTACCCTGTACTGTCACAACACCGTGCTGATGCTACAATAGTCCAAAAAGAGGCTCCTTTAGCAAGAAAATAAGAGAACTCCCATGGCACGTGTATCTATTTGAGTTTATAGTTCTGCAAAGTATCTAAATGATCATGAATAGCATAGGTAAAATAACAGTCCATTATTATAAAGAAAGATGGTGACAAGCTTTGACAGACTTGGCTTCCAACAGCTTCCAAAAATTATGGCTCTGGAACTGGCATCTCCTGTGCACACAGGCACAGTTTCCTCAGCTGCAACTACGTGGTGCTGAAGAGCAGGACAAGGATCACACCATTTACTCACCAGGAAGAGACCCTGACAAAGAGCTTGGGTGAGGCACATAACCAAGAGGTACAGAGGCTGGTCCATGCACCACGTAATCATTGGTCATTGTTTCCCCATCTCCCTTCATGCGTGGGCACAGCACCCTCTGGCAGATGAAGTACATTGCTCCAACCACAAAAACAGTGAGGATCACACCGATGATGGAGCCTATCGTATTGTTGGGCTGTGGGGCAGGCTCCTCCGTTGTGTCTAAAAGAAAAAAGGAACATCAGACCATTTCAGTTGATCCAGCAGCTTCACATAAACCGTCAGTTTTCCTGACCTCTTCTGCAGGCAGACAATAGCTTTCAAATTAATATATGGGAGGAACAAACAGGCACCAGCATAGGTCTGTTCAAAGACTCCGAGTAGTCCATAAAGGCTACCTGTGCACAAGACGACCTCCACATGTGCAGAGAGGTTTTTGAATAACAAACGACCAGAAAAGAACAGTATGGGCATGTGCAGGGGGGTTGATGAGCCAGGTCCTGATTTTGCTTCATGCTGACAGGCAGGACTATCCTTTGAACTTGATGAACAAGACCTGCAGCCACGACTCCAGACGGCACCGTGCTGGGGAATCCAGTTATTCTTTATCATGTCATTAAAGATGATGACAACTACTTTTCATGTTGTATCTCATCACGTAAACACCTTGGTTACTGCTCAGTGTAACATTTCATTCCCTTTTCTCAACTGTGTAACATTCGCTTATGCTGAGCAGTAGAGGTGATGCTCCAGTGATGACTTTTGAGTTTGCTGCTATTTATTAAACTACCTAATCCACTCCACACCAATGGTTAGAGATATAGCTGAGCATCAGCTTTAGAGGTGCCATCCTTACGAGGAACCTATCTGAAATGATTATTCAAACAGTCAAAACGCGTGGCTTTCCCCACAATACCAATTCTAAGAAACGACATTTCTGGCAATAACTGACAACCCCCTGCCTGTGCTTCATGAATTTGACAAGAAAAGCAGACTTTAAAGTATTTTCCTGTTCTAGTCAGTGTTTTACATCTTATCCATTACTGGAAGTCTTTTCCTCAACATATTTTTCTTCTCCCTGAACACCAAAAACCACATTTTAACCAGCTTGTCACAATCTACAGAGATAAGCAAACAGACTTCAAATCATACTGGAAGAGGGACAGCAAAAACTGCAGTCTTACTCTGGGTGGGCTAATTTTCCATCCAGAAAATATATATACGTGTCTGTGATAATGCCACTAATAATGCCACATGGTAACATGACAGAACGTCTCCTATTACTCCTTCTGAAGATCAAGGGTCCAACTTTGCCTTTGCATTTTCAAGTTCCATGTGTATTAACCGTGATATACAGATCTCTAACACAAGAGATGTCCCTACTCAGAATTTCTTCTAAAGCACCAACAGTGAAAATGAACTTTCATGTTGAAATTTTAACGGCAGCGGTTTTCCTGCAAAGCCCTAGAGATTTCAAGGTAGGCAATATCACATGTTACAAATCATAAATCAAGATCAGAATTACATCTTTTCAAGATACAGACGAAATTTTAGAAGGTTTACTCTATAAACAGAGTGCTCCTCTGATTCTAAAAGCACCTGCTATTAATTCTCTGGAAGAGAAAAGCATGAAGCTGAGCAGTTCTGTATAAAAGCTTCACGCTGCTGGAAAGATCTTGATTTTAGCACCACACCAACTCAGCATACTAACAGAATATAGTAAAACAAATCTATCATTTCTTTTAAAAAGGTAAGTGGAAAGATTACTAGCTTGCTCTCTCTCAGATACTACCCGTTCTGAATACCAGTTATGTTTTGTTATTCCTATTCTGCCACATTGTGCATTAACGGCATTACAGCATTTTGGGAAGAGCTAATTCAGTCTCATCAGCAAAATAAAATCTAACTCGTAGAGAAGGTAAGAAACAATTTTGGATGCTGCAACTAAATCTCTCATGTTTTACACTTACAGCATCCTTGCTCATCTGAGCTGTCACTGCAGTCCAGGTTGTGATCACATTTCTTGTTTTTCCCGATGCACTGCCCACTGGCACAGCGGAACTGATCGGTTAAACAAAGCACTGAAAAGAGAACCCCCCACATACCAAGAGTCAGTATCAAAGACTTCTACCCTTTAAAATGATTAAGAAAACAAGACACCAAAGCATACAATCAAGAGTATCTTGGGAGAGCTTTGCCTGCTTCCAGCTTCATTTCTTCAGGTAGCCTGGGACACAGTAAGTCCCTCCTGCCAACCATGCAGAAAAAGTGATTCAGTGCCTATTTATGATAAGGACACGTCAAGATACAGGAACCTTGACTAAAATAACTGAGAAGCAGAAGGCCTCTGAGAATACAGGCACTTGTCCCAGGGCATGGTTATTGCAAAATTACTATAAAAATCTCCAATCCTAAGCATTTCCTATAATATAAGAGAGAATAATTAAATTATTAAATATCAATCTGCCAAATCATGATGACAAAATTGTTTAAAAAAAAAGATAAATGCGATTCCTCAATGCCCTTTTGCTCTTTCTCTAAACCAGAAAACTCCTTGATCATGAGACAATATATTTTACTTGACATTATGCTTTTAAACTGAAATAAAAAACAGAAGAAAATACTGGAGCTTTGCCAGTACACTCAAAAAATAAACTACTTTGGGGGAAAAAAGGTGCTGCAGGCAAACTGCTGGCTGCTGTTTTTTACACATATTTTTGCCTCCTGTTTCTCACAAATTTGGAAATTCTCTCTGACTAAAGCTGAATTAAGAAGTTAAACTAAAGGCTTTTCTGATCTGTAATCAACTTGAATGCTCTGAATAACAGGGCCACTTTGAATGTGAAAACCAGCCCCTAGTCTGATATCTGCAGTCACTGGACAGCAACTGAAAGCCAACTTGCACAACACATTTTCAGTTGTCAGCATCTTGCCTGGCTAACAATCCACTTTCATCACTCAGGAATTTCTGCACTGGTCTGTATGTTTTTGTTTGAGCTGTAGCACATCTTTTGGAAAGAAGCTCAGCCTTGATTCAAAGACCCTTAGACACTCTCTTCAAAGGAGGAAAACGTACTGAAATACTATAGAGAAAAGGCATCCTTTCAAGCTTACAAGTTGTTCCCAGAAGTCTTCACTAGTTTGCTCATGTTTCACATTGTATAGTGATGGGGTAGTTCAGCTTCCACCAGTGTAACCTGCCCTTTCCAAAATTAAGAGACCCTCATTCTCATTGTGTTGGCCACAGCACTTCCCTCTGTAGCAACAGCTTAAATACTCTCACTCCAGCTTACTCAGAAAAGCCTAACTTCAGTTTGTTTAGGTAATATAAAACAAACAACCTTTACTAGGTAACAAAGAGCACCAAAAACTACGACAAGGATTTGCTCCACTTTGTAATTCACTCCCAGTTAGCCGGGTTTTAGAGTTTAAAAACATATAATCTTTAACAGTACTTTTTCACAAATAGAGTTTAAACCACTGTGCAGGAGATCAGTGTTTCCATTTCATGGGTGGAGAAACAAAAGTATGGAGTTGTGAGATAATTTCCCATTTAATAGACCAGTTTAAAAACTGGCAAAATCTCAGATCCTTTCACATCCTACTCAGCAATAGCTTTGGCATTTATCACAGATTCTCCATGACAGCTCTGTTTTCACCACAGTCTGAAAGATTCTCTGTACCTTCACAGTTCTTCTCATCGGAGTTGTCCTGGCAATTTGCTTCTCCGTTGCACCGGAGGGCACTGTCTATACACTGTCCACTTTCACACTGGAACTGTGCGTCTGAGCACACGGGGCAGTTCTTTTCATCACTGTGGTCTTCACATTCAGTGAAACCATCGCAGCGCCAGGCCACCGGGATGCAGTCAATCTCACCTGTGAAACAGGTGAACTGCTGAGGGGAGCATGTTGGTGGTTCTTTAAAAATCAAGCAAACAAACAAAAATTAAAAATCCAGGTGAACAAACAGCACATCAGGACAGGTAAGGACAAGAAGAGCTCAGCTGCTTTTGTTTATCAAGCAGCTGACAAATGTGCCATTCATAAGGTAATTTCCACCCCGCTGCCTCTACAGTCATTTCTGCAGATCTCGGGCCTCACATGTCTGATGCAAGCTCACATCAATGGACATTAGACAAAGAGCAAGAGGAACAGAGAAACATATACACTCGAAACAATTATTTTCTTCCCTTCCTACTTCAGCCTCCCACACCCTCATTTTAGTAGGTCTTAAAAATTCTTCATTTAAACTCAACACACTTTTTTACTCCCCCTTTTCCTGCAGCACTGCTGTATACACAACTGCCTGTTCACTTCCTTTTTAATGTTCGACAGTCACTGTATAGAAAACATCAGAAGTACGTAATGCACTGCAGATGGATGCCCTGTGACTCAATGTCTAGTTATGTGCCCTCAACAGCTCTGTTCAGTCAAAATTCTTTTAAAACAACAAAAACAGCGCTCCATCTAGTCAAGTCACAACTATCGCAACACAGCTGTTAGCTGTTATTTAACATCTAGTACAGTAACTGTTAATCTCATGCAGTAAGTGTGGATTTCCCCCCCCCCCTTTTTTAATCCTCCTTTCCTCCCCCCCTTTTTGGCCTGGTATTAAACTTGCTCTGAGAAAGTATCTGGATTATGTTAGCTCTTGTTCCATTGTGAGACCACACGTCGCCTTGATGGCTAGAAGATTGCATAATAAAATCCATTCAGTATGGTGGCACAAAGAGACCCAAGCACCAAAGTGCCTCTCCTCTCCCCCATTTCAGCTCCACCCTTGGAGACATGAGGGTGTAGGCTCCAGTGGTTGTATCACCACGGAGGAGGCAGCTTGCCCTTCTCGGACAGCAGCTTACAAAGACATGCACAGGCTGACTTTGAGAAGTAAGAGCAGAGAAGAATAACATGGCACAGACATAGTGCAATATGCCAGAATGTAAGAATCTACCACTATGTGAAAAACAAGAATGTACAGAGTAATAGGAAAAAAAGTAATAGAAGCCAGAGAATTAAAAAATCGGTTTGAACTAATTCTAGCAGGAAGGGCAAACAGAAATCTTTATTCAACAGTCAACTTCCAACAGCAAGTTTTTCCTCTTCTCTTACTCTTTCTCAATACTTGCGGATACAGATGGGGCAGAGGCAAAGAGGTAAGCGTGTGAAAATGTGTAAGAGCATTTGGGGCACTGCTACATTCTCTCTGCTCAGAAGCCACCCCTGAAGGAGGGAGAACCCCCCAAACTAGAAGCAGAGAGCTCAGTGCCACAGAGTATGGGCAGGACTTACCTCCACAGGACAGCTCATCCTGCAGCAGAACTAAGTGGACTGGGCAAGAGCAGCGCGTGGTGCCGTCGCCCTTCACGATGCAAATGTGCGAGCAGCCGCCATTATCTTGAGAACAAGGATGTTGTCCTGTGATTTTAAAAATAAGAAATGCAGATACTGACAAGAAAACCCCATCTCTTTTCTGACCTGTCAGTGACTTCTTTGGGCTCACAGGACTCCCTTTCATTACTTCTTTTCCCTGGGAAGAGCACTACTAAAAACAACTCTGAAAAAGTTCTATTTTGTCATATTTTTTCCCTTTACATATATCAATATCATGCACATCAATACCTGTCCATGACCTGAAACACTATAAGAATCATGCCATGGGGGTCTACTGAAACAGTACACAAAGTAGTTTTCTTCTTGTGTGAGGCAGAATTAGTTCTCTGCAGCAAGAGTAGTAGCATTAGTAATACAAGAAGATGCCTTGGATCCCATACTTCATTTTCTCTATCAAAGACCATTAAAAGTAAACTTTTCTAATTTATGAATTCTGAAGGTTCCACACTGTCTCTGAAACTCAAATTAACATGCTCTAGATAAATATGTCTCTTCATTTTAATGTTTAATAAGGACAACATACTTCTCTTGGAACTCCTGACAGATTCACTGAGATTAATAGCAAACAAAACTAGTAGTAGTCTGCACCGATGCTTTAATTAAACATCCCCAGACATTTTTCTACATATGTCTCCAAGGCATGCACCACAGCCTATTAACCAGGCTTATTTCCTCCAGGATGATGGCAGCTTCACTGCTTTAACCATCCAGCTCCCATCGTTTCTAGCCCGTGTGCGTGTGGAAGATATAGTCTGTTAAACAGATAACTTTTCCAAGCACAGCTATGTTCAGCACATCGTTATTTAATACACACTTCCTTTGCTCAATGCAACATTGCTTTTCTGTCACTGACTTCCAATACAAATTGTCACGACAAGGGTTGTTCACTTCGCCTTCAAGGCAGGCCATCCACTGAAACATTTACTGCCAGCAAAAGGCCCCTAGAGCCGAGCTTGTCTAAATGGAGTAAACGCCTAACAGCAACTCACTAGCATGATCTAGAAAATCCTACACGAGGGGTAACAGGATGTTTCCATTGTGCCTACAGACACTCAGATGCCAGGTACCTATATGGGACTAGCAATAAAGTTGTTATAAGCAACAAAATGCGCTGCTGAGTTGGAGATAGATTCCCAGTCCATTGACAACTTCCTGAAAAAATAAACTTAACTGCACCCCGGCAATGTACAGACACAAAACGATACCAATTTCTGGCCCCTTCCACACCGATGCTGATCAGTGACAAGGCAAAACAGGCTCATCTCTCTGCAGCCACTCCTTGGCCCAAGCCCCAAAGGCACTGTTCACGCTTGCAGACAGGGATTGCACTTACTGTATTCCTGAATGTTGAGCTCTTTCACAGCATGGATGTCACTGAGTTGTGCAATACGAGCTTGGACCTTTGTACGTCCTTCTCGACCAGTCATATCAATCTTTTCAATCATCTGCTGTTGCCGGTCAATCCAATACAGCCAGTTTTCAAACACAGTTAGTCCCACAGGCTGCAAGATATTAGAGTCTTCTAAAACAATCCGGTTAGCACCTGAAGAAGGGAAGGAGTGGTTTAGCTCAACTCAAATGAACTGAAATACCATCACAAACATTTTCTACACTACACACACCACTATTTTCTACACCTTTTGCAATGCCAAGTAAGCCTACTATAAAAACACTAGTAATCCTAGGGCCTCTGATGTAAGACTGATGCATTTTCTAGACAGATGATCACATTTTTTTATAGCTTCGATCAAGACAACAGTTTTTGTGCTTCAAATGCATTTACTGTATTTAAGAAGCATCTAGAGTTGGGGGCTCAGCTATCATAAGCCTATCCAGTCTTTTATCGATATGATGGGAATTGGTTAATTCTTTTCATTCTACTCTCCTTTTTTTGAGAGATTAACTGCTTTGTCTCGGCATACAACAGGGAATAAGAAGATGGATTATTAGCTTGAGTTAACTAATACAAGATAAAATCCAAGTGAAGACAAGGTAGTTAGTACTTCTCAAATGAATTACGAGATTAAGGTAAACACTTGACTTCTGACTTCTTCACATTCTTTCAACTACATTATCTTCACTACGGTTTTCATGCTAAATAGGGAATGCTCCTTTCTTCCTAGCACAGGATTGCTTTCCTCAGTTCCTTTAGCAATCATCGGTAGCAGCCAAGAGACACTACACCTCTCAAGAGCATTTGTTGACTTTTATGTTAGATTACCTGACATTAAACATAGTCAAGAGCAGCTGTCACATTTCAAGGTTAACACTACACATAAACAGAAGACACTCCAGAGCTGTTTTAGTAAAGGTATCATTAATGACTGTCCAAAGACAGTGAAGACTTCCTAACTCATATGCAGAAGAAAAATACGTTATTGAAAACCTGAGAGCTCAGGACTGAGGTTTAATCCACGCTTCATTTATTTTACAGGATATGACACGATCATTAACAGGGAAATATTCAGTGAGATTTATCAGATTCTGAGCATAAAATTACTCACAAACATAAGGAATCTGCTTCAGTTTTGAAATGTTGAAACAATACCACGCAGTCTAAGCTTAGGCTACAGCTTGAAAATTTGTACATAAATCCTGGCATTTCAGATATCTGGGCTGACTGCTATGCTTATTTTTCACTTCTACTAGAGCAGACAATAGCTTTGCATATGTTCATCCACAAAACAACTTCCAATAAGTTTTCATATTTTGCCCTGTAAGAATATACCAGTACAACTGAATACCACAGAAAAAAATAAATCTACCATGTCTCCTATCATATCCACACAAGATAATGTTAAGGGACAAAAGACACATATATATTTCACGACTTTATAATTTGAGTATCCCTCTGCTATCCATTCTGCAAGAATTTTTTTGGGCTTGTTGAGAATCTAATCAACAGTATATGTCAGTGACAACGACTTACAAACAAATTCAGCTACGAAAACTGTATTTATCTCCTTTCCACTAAATGCATACAGAGCTCAGAAGTTAAGTAACCTTCCAAACATTTAGCAAGTGGTAACTTCTAAAGTAGAACACAGAAATTCAAATATTATTCCTCATCTAGACCAGGCTCTCGCCCACCACTTTGGAACAGCACCAGCAATGATCTGATTAAGGAAATATGTTGATGGATTCTGAAGGAGCCTATATGCAGACTGATGTAGAAATCAATAAACCAAGTGATGCAAGTCAAACTAAATAACTGCAACCGTCTATTAACCCCCATGAACATGACTCACTGTATAGGGAAAAGGTAAGAAACAGCAACCTGAATCTTGAGGAGAAGAAAAGCTAAGCTAGGAATACGGGAAAATGTGAAGATGACAGCATGGAATATAGTTAAAACTAAGACCTTGACCTACCCAAACGGAGTCTGTACATGGCCTGCTCTGCTATGCCCATGTCAATCAGCACGCAGCTTGCAGTATGCTCCTAAAGCTCTGAAGCTTAAAATGTTCACTCCCTTAATGTCTTAATCTCTCTTTTTCATATTTGTGACCAAGTGTAACCGACTATTTCTGACTAAACTAGACACTGAAATCCCTTCTTCCATAAACCAACAATAAAATCCAAAGTTGGCGCATCAGGGTGCTACTCCTCCTTATTGGGAATGTCAGATGAAAGGGAGATGTGATTAAGAGGAGATTTATCTCCTGGCATCAACACTCTCTTTCCAGCAATACCTTCTACAAAAAGACTTAAAACCAACCAAATAAATACAAAATTCCAGACACACCCATAGCTCATTCTCTTTCCAAACAAAAATTAGTTAATTCCAGAATCATTAGACATTTCCAAATCACATCAATTATTCTGGAATAAAAAAAGCTAATTTCCAAATAGTTTCCATGGCAGGGAATTCCAGTCATCTTTTAACAAAAAAACTCTTAATCATGTAAAGAATCTGGTTAGCTTCAATAGGATCTCCCATTTGGGCTGCAGAACCAAGTCCTAACTGCATGCCTGAAGGACAGGGAGGAAGAGAAGGACAGCATCACATGAAAGGCATTCTAGCTCTCCTTCTCTCTGTGGGTACTGGCATCTATGGAGTCGGCAGAGCAAGAGACTGTGCATGTTTTCAAGAAGCTAACGTGCAGAAAAATAACTCTGCTGGTCAAAAGAGCGTATTAATCAGCATTCCTAAGCACAGGAATGCATCTCGGCAGTTAGGAATTTATCATGGTGATTATAGCAGTCTATTTGCGATGCAAATGCCAAAAAGCAAGAGAGGTTTTGGAATGATTTTTCTTCACGTTCTTCAAAAATATCATCAGCGTTTGCTACACAATACTGCTGATCCAACAGCCACATCTTTAAGGAAAAAAAAAAAACCAAATAAAAAAAGCCCCAGAATCATTAAACTCAGACTGAATTAGAATTTAGACCCATCTCCTCTCTGGTGTCCTCACATCTGGCAGATAACAGCCAAAGAGAGAAATAAAGCACGTGTGATGTTCTGCTGCCCATTACTTTACTCATGCAGACCCAAGATCTGGGATATCCTAGAAAATACTGAGATACAGCAGAGCACATTTTCAAATTTTTTAGATTAATTTACTAACTCCAGTCATGTCCTTTGTTTTACAATGGAATCATAGAACCATCAAGGTTGGAAAGGACCTTTAAGATCATCAAGTCCAATCTACAGCCTTACACCTCCCTAACACCAAACCATCTCCTGAAGTGCCACATCCAGCCGGTTTTTAAACACAGCCAGAGATGATGACTCCACCACCTCCCTCGACAACCCATTCCACTGCTTCACCACCCTTTTGGTGAAGAACCTTTTCCTAATATCCCATCTAAACTTCCCCTAGTGCAACTTGAACCCATTCCCTCTTGTCCTGTCGCTATTTACTAGGGAGAAGAGGCCAGCACCCATCTCACTACAGCTGCCTTTCAGGGAGTTGTAGAGAGCGATAAGGTCTCCCCTCAGCCTCCTCTTCTCCAGGCTGAACAGCCCCAGCTCCCTAAGCCTCTCTTCATAAGACTCACCCTCTAGTCCCCTAATCATTCTGGTTGCCCTTCTCTGTACCTTCTCCAGCACCTCGATGTCCTTCCTGCGCTGTGGAGTCCAGACCTGCAGACAGTACTCAAGATGAGGCCTCACCAAAGTGAAGTACAGGGGCACAATCACTTCCCTGCTCCTACTGGCCACACTATTCCTAATACAGAGGATATCGCAATTCATTAGTGACCCTGAATCTTCCAGTGACACATCACGTGAATCACTGACAAAAATTACTATCTTGCTTAGCCTCAATTCCAACCATTTAGAAAAACTGAAACGTTTTCCAAAACCAAGTTATTCTAGCAACTTAATAAAAGGCTGAAGATCACAGTGGCGACAAAAGGTTTACATGCTGCTATTTTGAATGAAGGTATCATGTCATCGGTGGAAGAAATTACTAGAAACTACTGTACTCTTGTTTTCAAAATCGCTCACAGATTGCAAAGCATGTCCTTCTTTCCTTACACATAACACGCAGCTGAAGTACAAGGCCATGCACTACTCCAAGTGGGGATGGACTTGCTGCAGAGGAAGGAGAAATTCTGCCACTGCCCTCCACTTGCAGCAGCGCAAGGTGGGCAAACTTCCCCCCCCACCTAACAGAGGTGGGTACGTACATGCTCAGAACGTCCTGTCACTCTCAGCAGCAACATCCAGCCCAACTCATATCACAGCAAATTACAACCGAAGCCACGTGAGACAGCTGAGCTGATCCACCAGCTTGCTGGATCTGGCTAGTAAAGAGTAGACATCTTGGTATCAGTTCACCCAGTCTGACTGCATGATCTTCCCTCCTCTCTTGCTCCAGTTCGAGTTGCCTGCTAGACTCTTTCCTGGGCCAGTTCAGCTTTCCAAACCAAGAGAACCCTGTTCTCTACTTGTCTTTTTCTGTATATTGTTATTATTGTTTTGTTTATGTGGTTAAGCGAGTTGAATCAACTCATAGAGGAGTTCAGACAACCTTAGGGAGCAGGTAAAGAGAATTCCATAGCTGGAAGAGGGAGTTTTTTGCCTTTTGAGACCAGAGAGACACTAGATCTGCTCTATTCTTCTCACATCATTTCATCCTAAATGACAGATAAATAAGTGACCTGTACACCTGCTGCTTTAATTCTGCAGGAAAGATTTTCCCACTAATGGCAAACTTTCCTCTGATTGACAGATTACTGCACCAAAATCTATGTCTTTAAAAACAACTCTCTCTCCCTCCCCTTTCCAAAACTGCTGCAATTTTTCTGTGAGCTGACTTTGGGAAACCACAGGAAGGTCTTGCAGTGAGAAACTAAAGTAAATAGCATGTGTAGCAATTAATAATGCAAATCATAGATAGAGGCATGAGACTGTAAAGGCATGCTGGATGAATCATGCACATTCCCTTGCTGGGAATTTAGGGAACGATTAGTATCACAGTACAGACTGTTTATAGTAGGAAGGAAAAGACGACATCTTTCTCTGCATTCCCCCACACCCACACCACACAAATGAATCACTGAATTAAAGTGCTACTCTACCTGAAAGGTCACTGCTTTCAATTCTCCGCAGGTCTGAATCAGCCCAGAACAACTTGCCTAGCTGGCTGTCAATAGCTAAGGCTATGGGCTTGCTCAAACCGCTGAAAAAAAGGACCTCTCGTTCAGTTCCATCCAACGCTGCTCTCTCAATTTTAGGAGACCTATCTTGTAGGTTGGTGAAATACATGTATCTGGAATAGGAATGATTAGAGGAGAAAAAGTTTATTGGTCTTCCCATATTTTGCTGTATGACCAAAATATCTTAACAAATGTCAAAGGTTTTGTTTTCTTTTTTTTTTTTTACACTGGCAAATAGAAATAACCTGCAGCAAGAAAACATGATTCTCAAGACTTTCAGCCTGAATTTCCCCACATGACTGTTTCAGTCCCATACCCTTTCTCTGGATTCACCACAATGGCTCTGGGCCTATCATGATCTCCTTTGAGGACCACTCCCATGGGTCTCCCATCCAGGCGTGTCACATTGATCACATTAGTAGCTTCGCAGGTCCAGTAGATGTAACGGCTGTAGATGTCAATGCTCAGATCATACGGCTGCATATCTAGGTTCTGATTGGGAACCGGACTCGTCACAACAGTGAGGCTCTACAAAGGAAAGAAAAAAACCAATTCACAGAAGAGCATTTAATCTTATCTCTTGTGAGCAATTTTATTTGCTATGGATGCATCACATCAAACTACTGCTCAGGAAAACAAGGGGGCTAAAATACTATCATACAATAAGGAGGCACCCAGGAGGTCCAGTTGCCCCAGCAATACCTTTAATCAGATACAGACACTTAGTCCTGATGGCTTGGTGTAGTGGCAATCATGCTAAGTCTGAGGAGCTGCAACCAACTTAGAAATTTGACCAACAAGATCTAATTGTCTCTATGTTGAAGCTTCAGGTTCAGCTTCTGCATTTCCTTTGCTTTCTTTACAAGTTCAGCTTGGACAGACCCAAACCCAGAACACTTAGCGCTCTTCAACAGAAATGCATCACCACTAATTCCCAAAGCTGCAGCTGAATGCATGAAAACACAGGCAAAGTGAGGTCTGGCAGCACTTGAAACTCTTGCCTTATTCTTCATCATTGCTACCATCACACTTGGGGGACATAATATAAGGATGATTAACCAAAGGGAAAGCAACTCTGCCAACAGACAGAAAGGACATCAGCTACTAGCGTACAACGATTTTAGAGCATTTCTAGCTAACACCTTTCTGCTTTCTACTGGTCCAGACCTCTGGAGTTCACATGCCTTTCTTTTTTCTAGCTTATTATTTTTTTACAAAGAAACTGCATAGTCTCCCTACAGTGAAAGGTGAACCTAACTGGCATCTTTCGTGAACTTTTCAAAAAAACTGGAGGCCTTACATAATCTATTTTGAAAATTTACACTTTCGAAGTGAGCAGCCTTCACTCTCTCATCCCTAAATTAAACTTCACCAGAAATTTTGCCTAATTTTATTTGGCTTGTCACCTCTACAAAAGAGTGTGCCTACAAGTCTTACCCTTGTTTATTCTGTTGAAGCTGGCAAAAACCCGGTGCCTTTGACTAGTCTTGGGCGTTAAAATATTTAGATATCGCAAAAGTAAAACTATTGCTAAATTAAGAGTTAAGTTTGAAGTCAGGATCCAACTATCATCACACCCACCACCAGAAAACAGTCTCTTACAAACTCAACTGAATATAGCACCTCCATGCTGTTCATCTTAGCCTCCCACTCCTCCCTCATTCAAAAAAAATCAAGAAAAAAACCCCTAAACTACTTTAAAATATGAAAACGAATAAACGATAATTTCTCACAGTTCACCTCACTAAACGTGTATCACATTTTGCCTTATACAGTACTCTGCTTTTTCTGTATTCCTGTCAAATACATTTTCTCAAGCCTGCTACATCCTAACAGGCTTCAGTCTCCTCACCCAGTGCCTCGGTGGTTGATAACATCTCTTTTACTGTTCCCACCAGAACTTGGGAGGCTTCAGACACAGCCATGTGCTCAGAGTCCCACCTTCTTCATTTCAGAGTCAATGCCCTTGCACCCTGCTCCTTTGTAACTCTTCCTTCTCTCTCACACACTCAGTTTCTCCCAAGAACTTTCCCTTCTGTGCTTCACTTCTCTCAAATAGGGCTTTCCAACAACCCCTAGCCAGAAAACAGCATCAAGCAACAGTGCACGGTGCACATAATGCACCGTGAACAATGGTATCTGTAAGTTTGCTTTAGTTTTTCACGTTTTATTTCTTGCTGCACCTCCTAGATTACTTGCTGAGGGCTCCAGGAATTCCAGAAGCCACTTGTTTTCCCAAGTTAGAGGTAGTAACCTAGAGGGAGTCCATGTATCTGAATTATTCATGTACAATCATTCTTTGTTGGGCGCTGGGTGCTCCTTTCTCATCTTTCAGTAATTCCATCACCCGCAGGATACCTGGCTGCCGTCTTCCTGTGCCTTCCGGATGATGTTCTGCCGAGAATCAATCCAGTACAGCTGCTTATCCAGGGGGTCATAATCGATGGCTCGAACGTTCCTGAGACTATGGATGGGGAGTATGATATCTGGACTCTGCTGCTCATCTATCACCATGCGATTAATTGCATTCTTCTGACTGAACAACAGAAAGGTTGTAGGAGCTTGATGGGTTAAAAAAACCAAACAAAACATTAAAAGGGTGAAAGTATTACACACAGCAGTAACGTTAGGTATTTGTATGTTCAATGACAAAAACTAATATATATAACTAGACAGCACCTATTACTTCATTCCACCTCTTCCTCTACCTTTGCTAAAAAAAAAAACAAACCAAAAAACCATTAAAAAAAATTCAAAATGGAACATAAAAATCCCAACCTCTCATCAGTATGGAAAGCCTATCAAATTACCTCTTTTTACTATAAATGTCTGAATGTGGATGTGACAGGGAAAGATAATTTTGTAAGCTGCAGGACTAATGAATGTGAAGACTTCTCTCAAAATTACCTCAAAGAATGGTCAACCATGCGTCTTTAAGAACTGTCAATTTTCTTTAAAAAGTGTCTCAGGGAAATGCAACTCCACTATTTTGAAGCTGAACTTTTTGCTAGCTACAATTCTACTTGCAGAGGAAGCTGGGCAAAAGCCAGCACTGGTTCCTTATTTAGAGGCTGCAGGGAAAAAAGGTTGCCATTACAGTGGTTCAGCCTTGTTTCAACAAACCTTTTTTCTGCCTCTACCGGAATGGAACAACAACTAATTCACAGGAAAAGCAATTAGGTGTGTGCAAGGCTGCATTTTCGGAGAAAAATCTGTTCACTCTTCTCAGATTTGTGTATCTTTCTTATTAGTAGGTGGTCACCTGGGAATGCTAACCTGCAATCAGAGTAGGGGGAAAGGGAAAGAAGAGGAAACTGATGTTCAGCTCCAACTTTCCAGATGCCCAGCAAAAAACTCCTGGAAAAATGATTAATTTTTTTCTAAGAAATACCACCAAACATCAGAAAATAAGGCTTCTCCACCCCACACAGCAGTAGTTTTACTGTCTGTGTCTTACAGTAAGCGCACAAGGCATTTAATACATCATTAAAAAGAAATTATTCCTGTATTACACAACTGGGTCAGAAATCAGAGGAGGTAGTTAAAGCATTTTTTCCTCTTCACAGAGTTCTTTTCAACAACGGTCTAGCTGGAGCCACTGCTGCGCAAGACAAGAGCCAGCAGCCAGAAATGCAGTTTGCAGCCTCCCTGAAGTTTGTACAATCAATTCTCTACAGCACAAATCTGGAGAGATTAGCAGTGGGACACTGCACTCATTCAGTCCAGCATGTAAAACAGGTAAGGCAGCACCTTGGAAAAGGGAGGTAGCAAAAGTCTTTCAGAGAACATCATCACCTGGCTTTGTTATTCTAGGCATACGCTTTGAACATTTATTCTGGTTGCTAGGAAAAAAGAAAAAAAAAAAAAGGTTGGGGGGAGTTTCCTTGGTAACTAACACTCAATCTTAACGACCTATAACAATCAGGTCTAATTGCAAGATATTTTTGCTTTCTGGAAAACCTGTATTTCCCCAATAATTTAAGCTGCCCTCTGCTTAGGTCTAAACTGTAGAAGAAAGCAAACAAAAAAGCAAAGCAAAGCCTATATGAATGTGTGCAGCAAAATAATAGATTCAGAAAACATCCAAAGTCTTAGCAAGCATTTAAGAGAGTAACGGAAGGGAAAAAATGCTTAAGATAAAACAGTGCAAGTAAACATATCATCATAAGCACCTAAAATTCTCTCCAAGGTCCCCCCAAAATACACCTCCTCTGTCTGGGATTGGCTGGCTTCCACCTTTGTGCTGATGGCTCATTACAAAAAAAAGCAACAGCAGAATTTCCCCCCTTGAGTCCCCACATCTCTGTAACAGTACCAGTTTCAGAAATCCCCTTCCAGTTTTCACAGTTCTCCTTCCCAAGAGTCACGTGTTTTAACTATATTGTTCTGGCAGGCGAACGGAGTGCAAAGAACACGTCTCCCGTGTAATACTGCCTTCAAACTTCCTGACACGGGGTAGTTCTGTCGAGATACCGGATCTCATCAGAGCAGCATGTCCTTCCCATAATGAAAAGAATCACAGAATGGCCTAGGCTGGAAGGGACCTTAGAATCTATGCATGAATGAGCAGAGTAATGCAGAAAGGAAGGAACTGGCCTCTAGACAGGGCTTCAGCTAATAATAATGTTCAGAAGCACATAAGCAAAGTAAAACAGGCAAGAGAAAGTTCCAATTATAGTGGCCAAGAAAAAAAAAATGCAGAGAAGTCTGTCTCCAATTACCTGCAAATGAGGAGTTGGAAAGCTCCCAGGTCTGAATGGAGCAGAAAGAAAACTCCTAATACCTCACGAATGGCCCTGAACTGTACCACTAGGAAATGGTTCTACCTGCTCACAACATATTTCCTGTATTTTTCTCCTGCCTTTGTTTCCAAGAGCACTTTCACAAGAAAACATGACCTTCGATCATTTTGCTTCTTATCTGCTGGAAGTCAAATTTCTCCACCTACAAAAATCACAGTCATCACCGGAGAGGTGCCAGCCATGCCTCTTAACTCTCAGGAAAGCGTGAGAGTGTTAGAGCATAAGAATCCAGTGGTCACTGATTTGCCCCTTGTAATAAAAATGAAAAGAGGAGCACAGGACACATGGCGGGGTGGAAAAGCAGAGTCTTCTGAAAGGCACAATTTTCAAAAAATGCCATGAGGTGGCATTCTTGGAACAAGCTGCCCTGCTTCTGGCTTTAAAACAACACTTGGATCTCACTCCTCATGCATAATGTGGACAAGATATAATCTGTCTCTCTGTACCACGAGTCCCTTCACCCGCTGACTAATCTGAATGACACCAGTGGAAATCAGCCATCCAGTGTGGCTGCCAAAATTATGAGAGCTTCACTGGCAGCAAGTTATTGAGAGATGGATAAATTATTTGGTTAGAAGCTAATTACACACAGCCTGAGGGGCCCTGCGGTTCACATCCTGTGCAACAATAAAGAAAAATTGGGCTTGGCTGCCCCAAGATCAGAAATCTGAAATGCTGGGGAGGCCATGGAGCCAAGCCTCTCCTCACTGAGGAAGACACGTTTTTAGGGTCATGAGTGGCCCACCTCAGCATCTCATCAGCCAGCAAACGCAGCTGCTACAGAATTAAAACTTGACCACCTGAAGGCTGCACAAAGTCCAGAGTACAGACCAAACTATCGCATATCCTTTATGTCAGCCAAGATTAAAAACAAATAAGTAGATAAATAAACAAGCAAGTAAGCACTTGAGGAGGGTTTGACAGACACAAACCCAAAAGCATTGTGAGCTTTCCTGTGTACACAGAGTTAGCTAAGTCATTGAAAAGGTGACAATGACAGCCACTCATTTTACGGTGATGTGTTGCAAGACGTTTGGGTTTTTTTGTTTTCAATATCCTATCTTCTCTTAGAAGTCAGTAGGATTTTAGTACTAGAAAACTACATTTAAAAAGACCTATTTTCATTGCCATCTTTATCCAGTCATTTATCCTGCTTCTTATGGAGGAGGGGAGGCAAAGGAACCCACATTTTTTCAAATACACATTCAGTATTAAAAAGAGAAACTAGCTTTAACTTGGCCTGTCAGCAAACAAGCTTCACCATCTCACACCGAACTCCTCCTTCCTCTAAGGACAATGTTTGCATCTCCTACTAAACAAATCCGCTTCTCTGGTTTTTCGCATCAATCATGGCTTACCGCTACAAGTCCTGTTGTCAGCGTTCAAGGAATAGTGAGCTGGGCAGCCACAGACAAAACCCCCAACAGGTACTGCCAAGCACAGGTGAGAGCAGTGGCCATTGCTAGAGGCACACTCGTTCCAGCCTGCCTGCCTGGAGGAATGGAAGACCAAGATGTCCATAACGTAATCCAAATGCCCCTGGATGATAGTGCGGTTCTGGCCACTGGTTTTGTTGGCTCGTTCAATGCTACGCCGGCTCCAGTCTGTCCAGTAAATGTAATCCTGATACTGAGTCAAGCCAAACGGGTGAGGCAAGTCATCAGCTATAATCTCACGGTCAAGGCCTGTTTCCAAAACGGAAGGGAGAGAAAAAGCAGAATTATACAGGGAAAAACGATGTGCTGTTTAATATTGTTGGACACGTGCCCTGCACAGAGAGGTTAACACACCATTACTTTAAGGTTACTATTTTATTATTACAAAAGTAAATTATAATGTATAATACTCAGAAGACAATCTTGAAGTCCCAGAGCCTAGCACAGAAATGTGATAACACTGCCTGTGATTCACAGAAGACAATGTATTTTACTACAGAAAAAAAATCACAGTTTAGAAAATTATGAAGGTTCTTAGAAAGACTGTCCTTTCCCTCCTTCCCCAAAACAAACAGGTTCCCTCAGAAGGAGAAAAAGGCTCCTGATGCCGTGTTCCCAGTTCAGCATCTCAGGCACCACACCCACTGTTTACAGCTGAAGAATTGTTACGAGCTTAATAAAAACCTACACTGTATTGTGAGAAATATTAAATGCACAAGGTTAAACTAACTTGTCTTTGGAATGTTGTGAGAGGAAGAGCTGAAAGGGGGAGAGGTAGAAACTCAAGGGAGGAAGCAGTTAAGTGTGTACACCATGGAAACACTAAGAGATCTTAAGAAGCAGGGCATGGCAGAGGAAAATGATTTCCACCCCTTCATTACCATGCTGTCTAGTCACAGTAAGTGAGTGGGAGATTATGAAGCAAGAAGCCATTCCCTCTGCCCAGAGAAGCTGAGGCCATACAGCCCTGCACTCTGCCATCCCCAGCCACAGGGAAGTTGAAATTCTAATGCTATGTCCAGCTCCACTGTGTACGGTGGAACACTGAGCCAGCCTCAACAACATGTCAAAATACACCAGAAGCTGAAGAAAGGCTTTTATATTACATGTAATTCCTATAATGTACTTTTCCTGTTTTCACCTTTTCTAGCTTTGTTCCACTGTTGCAAATGTATTGTTTAAAGCAGACTAACTCCTTTAGCCTTAAATATAGGCTAGTGATAATGCTAATCTGAATAAGTGTGCAATACAACAAGGCAGTCCACTCCTGTGAGTTCCAAGGACTTAAAAAAAAAAAGACACTGTGCAAATCTGAGAGGGGTTGGGCCCTCAGGACACTGCAAGAATAAAATATTCCACTCCAATTTTTAGCTGTAATGAACAGTTTATAAAACAATCACACAGACTCCAGTGTGAGACAGAGCCCCCCTGGTGACCAGCACTTGCCAGGAAAAGCTCCTTAGTGTGGGGGGAAAAAAAAGCCTGAACCCTGAGGATACCAACAAAGATTAAAGCCCAAAAATGTATTAAATCACATTGTGAAAAATGTCCAATAAGTTGTTATTATCTTGGCTCTCCTTTTACCTTTCTACAGATGATGAAGTGTTCGTTATGTATTTGCCAGTGCTCTTCAGAGCAGCAAAACAAGACTCTCCAAAACACTGAAAGTTGACAGCTTTGTCCTACATATAGCTGAAAACATGTACAGCTTGTATAATTTTACCTTTGAGCGGCTATACGAGCTACAAGAAAATCGAGGCCTTGCTAAATGCTGTGTTGCATAAACATCAATTATAGAAGCAGATGTTAAAGACGTGTGAGCTTGGAAAAAAAAATATCTATTTTTATCTTCAGATGTGTATCTTTGCATTATTTAAGCAATAATTTGCCATAGGGAACTGTGAAAAAGCAGCATCACCCCCACGACTCTGCCCAGGGCTCTGGGGCTCACCTAGCATGTTGGACGATTCTATCAGGTTGGTATCAAGGTCGGTCCAGTACAGTCGTCTTTTAGCGTAGTCAATAGTTAGGCCATTAGCACGTCCCACGTTTGGTACCAAAGTAGTCCGCTCACTGCCATCCATAGCAGCTCTATCAATCTTGGGCTTACCACCCCACTCAGTCCAGTACATAAACCTGATTAAAAGGACAAAAGCAAAAAGAATAATCACATGCAGCCCAAAGGAGAGCTCAACAAATATCCTTAGAAAGAATAAGAAAAAAAAAAAAAGAGCTGTAAGTTCGAGCATTTATTAAGCCCCACTATACTAAATGTTTTTTCAAAAGACAAGAAGCTGAGTCAGTTTTTCTCAAAATGCTGGATTTCCACTACCAAGTTCCATATGAATGCACTTCAGTCTTAACTAATCCATGCTCATCAGTTAGAGGTAAACAGTTGGTGTGGGCACTTTCTTTTACACTTGGTTATTTAGCAAGATATTTGCCACGGCACTTGGCTTCTGTTTCTATCCAGTTGTCCATCGAATGAATGAATACAAAAAAGTAGGTTATGCAGGGTACTTTTGTTAACAGGTTCCACTGCTCATCTCTGCACAACTAAGTCAATCAGCCATGCATGTAACAGTGTGTTCCATTTCAGCCAAGGACAGAATAACACAAAACCATATGGCATTTCCACTGGAGCAAAAGTACAAACTACTACACAAACTACTTACACTTCTGCCTCATGTGGCAGAAGCACCAACTTGTAGACGTTTACATTTTTCTTTAGGCACTGGACAGTAGAGAGGCTTGTATATTTGACATCTGGTTTCCAGTTAGTCACTTCTTCCAAAACATAAAGCCAATACCATTTTAAAAACAAGTGAGACACAGCTAGTCAAAGTTTATACCTCTCTGCTTTAATACCTCTAAGTAACAAACACCCGTGAAATGCTTTTAATTTCAACCAATCACACCATAGGAAAGGTCGCTTCAGAAACTGATGATCAAAGGGGAGCTATTCTTTACACATTACTTGCAAGTTTTTCTTAAAAATTTTGCATTTTGTACATAAATTTTGCAAATTTTACACGGCGTGGACCTAAGCATTAGAATTACCCCCACGACAGCAATGCCACAAAAACTCCTATATAAAGTACAATGACATAGCTCAGCTACAAGACAAAAAGAAAAACAGGTATTTGGACTCAAAACTGGTCTGTGGTAAAGAGACAAAGCACTGAACTGTAAAAATTCTTGGGGAAAAAAATCCTATTCTTAGTGTAAAACTAGAATAATCCGCAGCAACCTTTTGTTATAACTCAGTAACTGGATCTAACCATCTGGTCTTGGACACCCTCTGAGGTACTTCTCCAGGTCACCTCTGGCACATCAGGTCTGAACCCCACCTACGTGTCCCACCAGGGCCAGCACAGAACTCTGCCTGACTAAATGCTGGGACAGTCGCCACCACCTTTTTGAAATGAAGCAGGAGGAACATGCTGCAGGTTCTCTCCGTCAGCTCTTGCAGTGTCACTCAAAACCACGAAAATTTGATAACACTTGAAAATTAGGTTCCCTTGTTTGTAAAAATAAGAGTAACACTATGTTGGGATAATCTCAGAAAGGTTTTGCAGTAATTAGTTAACGTCAAATGAGCATTTCATGGTAGAAGAGCTACTTCAGAAGTTAAATAGTTTTGCCTTGCTTTGCACCACTCCGTCCTCCCTCCTCCTGCTTATTGCCCTACTTTTACTATTACATTTGAATCCAACTGAGAAGTTTTTTCTCAGAAAATCTTTCATTTTGGGGATAGGTAGGTATAATTGTTTCCACTCATTCTCTGTCCTTGCTTCCCTCTTCCATACCAACTAAAAAGGTTCCCTTATCTGAAGAAACACCTTCCTTATTCTCAGACAGTAAGATTCACTCCCCCACTCTCAAGTTAAATCATTTAATACCTTTATTGGACCCTAACTTGTGACAAAAAGGAACCTCATTTTTAAAAGGACAAATATTTTCTTTTCAATGCTACAGTCCTTTTCTAATTAATGAATTCCATAAAGCTAAAACTACTTTGATTCTGTGATTAATTAAAAAAACCCAAATATAAATCCCTTTTTAATGAGTTGCTCTGATTTTTTTTTTTTTTGTAGTATTCTTAATGATTATTCAGGACATTAAGAGCATATTTCTCTAGCCCTCATACTCTAAATTACCAGGTTGTATTCCCTAGCTTAATTCTCTCAGGATTTACATGCAGCGCCTAACTAACATGCCCTAGAGGAAGCATTACAATGTTGTTTTTCACCGTTAATAAACGTAAAATTAAATCAGCAAGTTACCCCTCAGCAGGGTCCAATGCCAATGCCCGGGGACTGTCGAGATCTTTCCACACCAGCACTTGGCGATGCTGGCCATCCAGTTTTGACACTTCTATACGATTTGTTCCAGTATCAGCCCAGTACAAGTTCTTGCCCAGCCAATCTACAGCCATGCCTTCTGGGTAATCCAAGCCAAACTCCACAACGTGTTCCAGGGCGCTGCCATTCATAAACGCTCTGCTGATGGTCTGCAGGGATACAAAGATACACAGGCAAATTAGAAATTTTACCAGTTTGTCATTGGGCTGGTTGTTTTCTTTGTTGCATTTTAAACACTTTCAGATTTTAGGCATCTCAAAGGAAAGAGGATCTTACAATATGCTACTTATTCGCGAGGCAAACAATGCTGCTATTCAGAAGTAATTATTTACTGTGCTCTGTGAATGTATTCTGTGTCAATTACAATAGCGTTTCACTGGGGAAATAAATGGGATAACTAGTCTGGCTCAATTAAGCAGTCTACATGTCAAAGTGACCTTAATAACTCAGTGCCAACTTCGAGGGGGAAATATTTGGGCTCTCCCAGGACTATACAAAAGCACTGATATTAGAGCATGGAACACTATTTAAAGGAGTCTAATAAAAAAGTTCAGGACAGAACAGCAAATAGAAGAAAACGACCTAATGACTGATTACTCAAGTATTGAAAGTGCTTCAATATTGATGTCTTAATTTAATTTCACTAAGCATAATTTCTTCTTGGTCTTTTATTCAAAAGACTTATTTCAGTGCTTGCCATTGTGAGTCAGCCTGTGACAGCAGATGCAGGCAGATACATTTCAGTAATATATCAGAGTTTAGGCATTCCCTCATTTGCTACGACCACATACAAGCCTGAAAGTAAAACAATAATATTAGGATGGTACTAAATTCTTTTTGGCAAACATGGGCTCCCTTTCTGTGTCCTTAATATTCCCCTCTGTGCATACACTCATGCATAAAGATTGATTTTTTTCTTTCCTTTCCAGTTTGGATGTTACTTGCTATTATGCCAATTTGTGACAGTACACAGTAGGGAAGTTTGTATCTCAGTCTTCATTTGTATCATCCTTAAAAATTGATCAGTTCATTGCTTTATTTTTTTCATTTCAAACAGAGCTCATATGAATACCATACCTAAAGAGTTCAGCCAAGTCACCTCTCAAACTCACTTAAACTCTGTGTTTATAACTTTTGTGATTCTTCAGTTGCAAATGCTCAAGAGTTATTGTTGGCACAGGTCCTAACCCAATTGCAAAAACTTTCTTTTATTAAAACCTAATTTTTGGTGCTCACAATTTCTGACTCCATCTACAACCCATGAAAAACAAAGGGAATAACTATACTCACTGATAACAGAGAGAACAGCCAGACACCAGTCAGATATCTGTCACTCGATTAACCACCACATTTAAACACCTGCCCTCAACCTTTTCCAATTTAGACCCTCGACCTGTTTCACAAAGTCTGTGATTGATAATATCTCACATGCAGTAGCTATATAAGTTAATGAATAGGTAAGATTTTCACTTCTTGACCCAAGACAAGGCTTCCCCCTGTTAAATATATTTGGCAAAATAGCTGTGATTCTTGAAACCTCCTGCCATATGGCATTCTTCTCAGCTTTCTGCCAAAACTTTAATTTTTGCAAGCTTATCCGTTATGAGAAAATGTATACATTATGTTTAAATGATCTGGCGGGTTGACTCCGGCTGGAGGCCAGATGCCCACCAAAGCTGCTCTATCACTCCCCCTCCTCAGCTGGACAGGGGAGAGAAAGTATAATGAAAGGCTTGTGCATCGAGATAAGGGCAGGGGGAGATCATTCACCACTTACTGTCACGGGCGAAACAGACTGAACTTGGAGAAATTAATTTCATTTATTACCAATCAAAACATACTAGGATAATGAGAAATAAAACAATCTTAAAATACATTCCTCCCAATCCCTCCCTTCTTCCCAGGTCAACTTCACTCCTGGTTTTCCCTACTGCCTCCCCTCCAACAGCACAGGGAGACAGGGAATGGGGGAATGGGGGTTGTGGTCAATTCATCATACGTTGTCTTTCCCACTCCCTCCTCCTCATTAGTGGGAGGACTCCTCACATTCTTCCCCTGCTCCAGCATGGGGTCATTCCCACAGGAGGCGGTCCTCCACAAAATTCTCCAATGTGAGTCCTTCCCACAGGCTGCAGTTGTTCACAAACTGCTTCAGCATGGGTCCCTTCCATGGGGTGCAGTCCTTCAGCAACAGACTGCTCCAGTGTGGGTTCCCCACAGGGCCACAAGTCCTGCCAGCAAACCTGCTTCAGCGTGTGTTCCTCTCTCTCCATGGGTCCACAGGTCCTGCCAGGACTCTGCTCCAGAGAGTGCTTCTCACAGGGTCCCAGCCTCCTTAAGCCATCCACCTGCTCAAGTGTGGGGTCCTCCACAGGCTCCAGGTGGACATCTGCTCCACTGTTAACCTCCATGGGCTGCAGAGGGACAGCCCACCTTATCATGGTCCTTCACCACAGGCTGCAGGGGAATCTCTGCTCCAGTACCTGGAACACCTCCTCCCTCTCTTTCCTCACTGACCTTGGTGTCTGCAGGGCTGCTCCTCTCAGATATTCTTACTCCTCTTTCCAGCTGCAATTACTGCTGTGCAGCAACATTTTCCCCTTAAATATGTTACCACAAAGGTGCTACCGCTGCTGCTGATCGGATCAGCCTTGGGAAGCAGTGGAGCCAGCTCGCACTGGCTCTGTCAGACGTGGGCAAAGCTACTAGCAGCTTCTCACAGTAGCCACCCTGGTAGCACCCGCACTACCAAAATTTTGCCATGCAAACCCAATGCAAACGATTTATAGGAGAGAACGTATGCCATTCTTAGTTAAAACAAGCTCTTTTACCTACCCATTGAATCTTGCAAATCGCATCTCAAGAACCTTTTAACAACTGAATAGCCAATATGGAGTAAAACTCTACCTTCAGTGAAATGTCAGTCCAGTAAATCCGATTATCTGTCACATCAAAATCCAGAGCAGAAGCTTCCTTGACTCCAGTGAGTGGAATAGCAACATTGTTGTTGTTCGTTTCTAAGGAGATTCGTCTGATATCTGCTCTCCGAGAAAACAGCAGGAAAGCTTCTGGGACGATGCAGGTCTTCATATCGTTGATGAGCTCCAAGCCTATGGGACAAGCGCAGCGAAGGCCTTGTGGTCTGTACAGACAGAGGTGGCTGCAGCCACCGTTATCCTCTGCACAGGGGTTTGTACCTAAGCATGCGACAAAAAAGCAAAAGAAATCATTGCAAACCAACTTCAGCTGGAAGACAAAGACAGTTCTCACATGCATCAACAATATTATGAGTCTTTCAAGAAATACTTACAGTTTTTCACCTTTTGTTCCCTGAATGAATTAATTTTTCTTTCCTGTAATCTTTCAGACAGAAGTCACTCTACTTAGCTGCAAAGCCAGTGCTTGTTTTCCTGAACCCACTAAACAAACCCAGCATTAGCGGAAGGGATCTGGACGCCCAACTGCTACTGATGTTCCCAGTTCACAGCACAAGCTCTGAATGGACGGCAAGTATGTAAGTAAGCAAGTGTATGTTCTGCTGCCTTTTACAGCGCACCGGTGCAGTTACATATCCCAACTGTGTTCCTAGAGGTGAAAAATATGCAGTTCTATTTTCGTGTCCATTAAATGATCTCTTCTCTCCAGGATGCTAGTAAAGCAGCTCTTTGCAATACTAACTTGTGTACCTGCTCACGCTGGAAATCCACCTAAGAGAGGCCCAACACTACCAAGCTCAGCTGGCCAAACAAGTTGGAAAGAAAGCTGCATTTAAAGCACACATACCTTATGACATCATGTTAATGTGGTAGCAGCAATGTAAAGATACACCTCGACTACATTTGACTAATTCCCTGGGGTACAATCCAGATATGGCAGAAAGAAGCTGCAAGCCCCACCCAAATGGCAGAAAGAAGCTGCAAGCCCCATCCAAATAGCAGGACATTTGGGGAATGCAATGAATTTTGTGATGCTTCAGTTACACTGTTACAAGAGTTTGGATAGCGATCAATAGCCAATTTAAAGCTAGATTTTGGTCTTTTACCTCAGGCACTAAAGGCCAAAAAGTATTTCTAGTTGTTTTTAAAGATGATTTTGCAGTGTTAATGTGAAAAACAATGAACAGACTCAAACTGGTTCATTCTTAGCTTTCACACACTGGGAGCACATGTTCAGACTGCAAGATGAAAAAAGCTGCTACAGCTGCAGTTTCATAAACAGCTGGGCTAATCTAATAGCTGGCTGTTACAAAGAGAAGTTCTCATTCCCTGTGATCCTTCTTCTCCCCTTACTGGATCCAGGGTTGTTCAGACTTACGAGCTGCTCCCATTCGCCAAGAAGCAGAGTTACCCATTATGAGGGGTGAATGGCTGTTTTCCAACTTGATAATCTTCCAAGTTAGAGAACTGAAGCACCTCACAAAAGACCTACCCCACCCATTCCAACTGCAGCCTGCAGTTATCACGCAATAGAACCGCATTCTACCCATTTCTAAAAGTCTGACCTGGTATAAAGTACTACCTGCAGGAGGTCACTGCCGAAATTTTTTCCTTTTACTTGCCCAGGTAGCAGTCTCACTCACCAATTATCTGGTGGACGTTTGTAGCTTTCAGGCCCATTAGATCAGGCAGCTGATCTATGATAATCTCCCTTTCTGCTGTGCGCTTATGCACACGCTCGATACTGCGTCTTTGCCAGTCTGTCCAATAAACGTAGTCTCCCAACAATGTGAATCCAAAGATATGAGGCAGCTTGTCCTCCACCAAAACTCTTCTCCCAGTCCCATCAGCATTCATGACCTATGGATATACACAAACACAAACTTATTACGCGTATGGAATAATTCTGTCACTATTTCTCAGAGATTAATTAACTAGCTGCTCCACACTTCAAATTAAAAAATAAACTCCGAGCCATTAAAATGCTCTCAGTGTTACACAGCAGTCAAACAACTCCCTGTATATGAACAGGTACTTACTCTAAAGGCCACTGAGGATCACACATATACAAAGCTAATCTCAAAATTAGAGCATAATGTGAAGTTACCATACAACATTCCATTTCCTTTAGAAACTCCCTGTTAGACATTGTCTCTCTCTCTCTCATTTCTGACTTGAGTCTCTTGGTTTAGTTTTAAATGGCAAATTAAGACAGCTTACAATGTCAAGGAGTCCCGGCTCAGCATCTTGTGGTCCACAGTCCCTCCCAAGTGAGCTTAGCCCAGGTTACAGATAGCACTAAGAGGAGGCCCCACATAAATTCATGGAGGCAAATAGTCACGAAGCTCTACAGAACACATTTATATTCTCAGGTCTGAATAAAGAACCAGCTTTACATTCTTCACAATTAAGTTCAGTATTTTTTGTACTAGAAGGAACAGTAATAGTCTGTAAATAATTGCATGCCTTTGATCAAGACACTTGAATTTACTGTGTCATTTTTCTCTACTGCTGAAAAGAAGTAATACCTAACTTCCTCAAAGAGGCACTGAAAGGATTAATTAAACATACGTATGCATGTTCAAGTGATCAAGTATCTTATGAATGCCAAGTATTATTATAAAAAGTACCATACTGGCAGCAATGACGAGTCCTGTGTTTTAAGAGAAGCTTCAAAATGATTTGGCACTGCAATTTATATCTCCCCTTGTTTCAAATTTACAATTTATATTTACAGCACGTTTACTACCCTTCCAAAAAAAAAAAAAAAAAAAAAGGAAAAAAATTCCATCCTTAGTGTAAAAACTTCCCAGAATGATGTGATTCAAGGTAGCATACTAATCCCTGATACGTTAAAACATCCTCCCCACAGAATCACAGAATTGTTGAGGCTGGAAAAGACCTCTGAGATCATCAAGTCCACTACCCAAGGATGTTCCAAATTAAGGACTCGAAAAAGAATGACCTACTAAATCACGGCTTTCAAACCCCTCTCACTTGCCTTGTGGAATTAAGATAGCCATAGACAAGTCCACATGAATTCCCATTCTTCTCCTGGCTCAAACCCACAGACTTGTGTAATAACAACCTTCAGGATCAATTGGTTTAGTAACTCTGGCTAGATGGATGATTTTTTGTGGTAAGAAGAATTTCCTAGCTCTCAAGAAATAAGAAAGCTTGTTTGGAGCAACTCCCACCTCTTGCCTACCCAAGCACAGATGGGAAGGGAGGAAAATAATTGAGAAACAGAACAGAAAGCCATACCTTTCTCAGTGTACAGTATAATGCGTACGTAATAAAGTATTGTTAAGTTCACTAAAAAAGTGGAAGAAAATGCTATAATGTTCACAATTTATCCTTAAGACTATTACCTGTCATAAAATTCCCAACATTACGGCACTTACTGTCAGTACGTTAGAACTGGAATTGCATCTTTATGTGCACATTTCCTACAGAAAAATGAAAGGGGCACTGCATACTTGCTGGCTTGTAGGAATAAGCTCCATAGTTACTTTATTTTAAAAAGCTCATAATTACTCTGTAGAACTGGCTTACCAAAAAATCATCAGTCTAGTAGCATATATAGCATGCTTCTACAAATGCACATGCATCACAAGAATAAGATCACTTAGTGAAATGCTCCTTTTTCCCTGCATTCTCACTAAGATCCTTTAGAAAGTCAAGCGCAGTACTTGCGGCTTCACTTTGCGTTCAGGTGCATTCACCATCCTAAAGCTGGAACTTATGTCTGTTACACTGATAACCAAATCCAAACGTAGCCGTTCTTATCACAGGTTGTTTAGCTGGGCGCAGAGCCCAGCAGAAGTGCCTGATTTCTGGACTTTCTTTTAAAAACAAGCTCTGCTATTCCATTTACTCCACTTCAGAAAATGTCAATCTGCTGGCTCTCTCAATTCCTAGCAGCCTGCCTCCCACACCCCGTTCTGATAAATGAGGTTGCTAAACAACAGACTAATGGCTAACTTTAGAACCAGGGACACAAATTTAACAGCTGTAAGATAAATGGTGAGTTCTAGTCCTTAAGGCCACCATTCCTTCAAGAAAACATCACCACCGCCAAGCAAAATTCATCATCCCCTTTTGTCTACCATCCCTTCTCAAACCATAACAGTCATCCAACATTTCTGTGATGACTTGTTTCCTCCTCCTCCTTAAACTACAGAGATAAGGCATTTGTTTGCAACTGATTAATATATGGCAATTAGTGCTTGCTAAGCAAAACAAAAAGATACACAGAATGGATGGATGTTGCAAAGTGAATCAACCAAAATCACATGGCAATAAGCACTAAAACATCACTATCACAAAGCAGTAACATTAGATACTACACTTTTTGCCTTGTATTTATAAAAGGAAGAAACTTCTATATTTAAGAGGGTGCTTAACTACTGGCAAACACAGTTAAAAGGTGTACGGTGCAAGATGAACTTTTTTTGGCAAACTTTAGTAGGGGAGCTATTGGAATACGCTTCCTCTAATACTGAAAGAAAGTCAGGAAAAGAGAAGGGAGGAGTTAAGGATTAAGTATCTGTTTTTATTTAATTTTTGTTCTGCCACATTCAGGTTATTTTGAAAGACAGCTTTGTGTCACCTAGACAAAACAGGTGCCCACCTGAAAGTACCTGCACATACCTGCCACCCCACACCCACTGCAATCTATTGCACTGAGCACATCTGTGCAATATTCCTGAATACGAACACCTGCCCACTAGCAACTGGGTACCACCCTTGGATAGTTCCATGGCAACACATTGTCTGCACCTCAGTTCGGCTGTATTTTAGGAGATCTGGATAGAATTTTATCAATAGGCCACAGAGCCAAACAGTCTGGTGTAAGGCAGAAGGAAAGTTGCAAGAGATATAGGGATGATACATATAACAAGCACAAAGAAATGATCACTAATCAGCCGACTGCAAAGCATTTCAGCTTCACCTTTTCACTTACTGAAATTTAAGTGACAACCAGGTCCCAGCCAATACTACTTTATTTATTCATTTCCCTTCTCCAGCCCCAGAAGGACCAGCTCATCACAGGGAAGCCTATCCCCCATATGAGAAACCCACCTTCTGCTGCTATGACGCAGTGTCTCCAGCTGTTCACGCTGCTTTTAACCACACTGTGGTGTGGGTTTCAACCACAGTGAGAATACAGGCTACAACAGGAAACAGATGTGGTGCAACCACAAACAGAAAACCTTCACTGAAAAAGAGCAAGCAGTTCCACAAATAAAACACCTCACCTAAGTATAAAAATTAAATGGCCTCAGAAAAAACTACCAGATACCCTGCCTGTAGGATAAGGGCTTTGTTTACCCCAGAACAATAATGAAGGCAAATCTACGGCCTCATGAATATAGCGCTCATTCAAAATACATGCTGAAAATACAGTCCAGTTTAAGACGCTGTACTTAACAGTCAGCAGAACAACAACAACAACTTTGAAGTGTTATTTCTATTCTGAAGTTACAGGCTGGATTGCACAGTGATATATTCTAAGGGTCTTTCTTGCTGTCAGATAACCTGGATCCAATTCACTCTTAAATATCAGTACTAACTGTGACAAACAGGCTAATGCAATTAATTTACCTTTTCAATAATCTGGATTTGAATGTACTGTATTTTACATTTGTCCCTTGATTGGTTTAAGTCTAGAGCTCAATCATTATACCTATGTCATTTGTGAAAAACAACATTCAGCTCTGTTTAGAGTTTGTGCCGGACACCCAGCAAAGCTCTGCAGACTAGCGGGGTCTGCTCAGGTCTCGTGGACTGTGGCAACTGAGATGAGGCAGATGTACACCAGCTTATATGCACAGCACTGAGATGCTAATAACGCAAAGTGTCTGTCCCTACTGGGCCATATTTAAATCAGTAACAAACGTAAGGGCTCAGTTCTACAAGGCATCTGACAGCCCCAATACTGATGACTCCTGGAGGGGATGACAGCCTGCACGCTCTGGAAAGAACACGCCTCCCAATGTCAATTTGTGAGACTGTCAGCCAAACCTGGTATGATCTACTCATAATTAACCTAGTGCCATAAGCAGGGTGACAGTGTGAAAACCATTACCCTTCATCTCAACTCATGAGCACAGTTCAGTTTTTGATGTAGAGTCACAGAATCATAGACCAGCCCAGGTTGGAAGGGAACTCGAGAGATCACTTGTTCCAGCCTTCTGTGGCAAAGGGAGCCTGATTATCTAGCACCTCGTCCAGTTGCAGCTTGAAAACTTCTGGTGATGGGTCACCACCACATCCCGCGTGTTTTCAGACTGGATTAGAACTACATAGTTTCAACCTGCTTCTTTAAGCAACACAAACAGACCAGACCAGCATGATCTCACTGTTACGATTACAGTAATATCACAAAATTAACACACGTATCTACTATAAAACAGCAGCTCTAAGAGATGAAAAAAAGGACACCTTGCCTACATTTCCAGCTTTATTAGTATTCCCCTCTAAAAAGAAGTCCTGATCAACTATGCTTTCTTTGACTGAGCAATTGAAACTTTGAACTCAGCTTGAGGAAATTATTCTGTTAGTGTCATTAACGTACCGTTAAGAGCGTTCTTCCTCAATTCCAAAATGTTAAGGAACGTTTTAGATATGGAGTGGGAAGCCAACTCTTCACTGAAGTGAAATCCTGAGAAATCAGCAGAAGGGACACCTGGAAGCCTTTATATTTGCTTCAGAAACTTAAAAGCCTCCAGCCAAGTCCACAATTTCTTACTGTTAATTGTTTTATAATAGCCATTACCAATTTCTAATTTAACAGTTCCCCAGCACCCTCCATTTCCTTTTGAGCTCTAATAATTTTTCCAAAGAATTCAAAATATATTTTTCCAGAGCATGGATAATATTCCTAATAGGACTGCAGCAAAGATAAATACGTAAAAACAGAATAGAGATTAACTTCATAAATGGTCCTTTCTCTCATGGTACAGACACTGTTAATAAGCTCATTTCTTTCACAATAGGACAACCTTCCTAGCCTGCTGATCAATCAACGCCAATAGCAGAACTGTTTTCTCAGCAATGGAATTTAATTTTAGAAAAAACTGGTTGGGTTTTCAGTGAAACAGCGTTGAGTCAGGTGAAGTGACAAGCAGGCACGGAAAGGAGTTTATAACCATTGTGACAGTCAGATATGACATTGCCTAGGAAATCTCATGCAATATAAAAAACCCCCCTTCATTTCTAAAGAACAGGCTAAGACAAAAAATTGAGCTGAAATTATGAACAGGATGAGAAGAGAGATTTTTACAGCAAAAAAACAAAAAAAGCTTCTCTGAGCAGCTTCAGTGGTAAAACAGGTGAATAGAGATGCTTGGCTACAGAAATCGGTTTTGGTACAGAAATACATAGGGTGGAGTTACAAGAAGAGGGTGTTCGGCTACGTGGGCATAGGCTACAGAGGCACAAATTAAGCCAATTACTGTAATTTTGCAACTTCCTATTTGTCAGCCGAGTCCTACGAGGGACCCTACACAAGTGAAGGAGACCAGCTAAGACCAATCTGAACACTCACAGTGGTTTGGGGGACAGTTTGACAAGATCAGGTTTGGCAACACAACTTCTCACGTTCTCATACATGGACAAAATGCCTGTGCTCTCTCTCATCTCTCTTCCCAAGGCATCGCCTTTCAGTACTTTGCTCAGGAACTTAATTTTAATCTGTTCTCTCCCTAGCCTGGTGCTTTTCAGACTCCTCTATAAGCAATGATACTTGATTTTTTTTGTAGAGGGGAAAAAAGTGTGGAAAGATTTCTGCTGTTTCAGCTAATCCCAGTGTTTCAGGGAACAGTTCGATGAATGACTCAGCCAGTGCAAACCGAGGGGAGGGCTCTGGGATACTTTCCACTTTTGGTGTCAGTAAGATACTGATTCAGCTGCTCCCTTTGCTAAATCATTTGAGTTCCAAGGGTCTCTACCTGATAAATAGCTTGGGTTTTTTCCATCATATGTATTTACCTGCCTAATAAAAGGTATTAACTTTCTTACAATCCTTTTCTTACAGCCATGTGCAAAGTTACAACATAATGAACAAGGGAAGAAAAGAAGTTTAGGTTAGGACTGCAAAATTTCAGAGAGAAATTAAAAGCCTAAGTGAAGAAAGCTGAATAATTATTGAGAGGGATCACAAGGTCATGTGAATGCTTCTGAAGAACCCCAGGTCTAAGATCTGCACAATCTTTTTTTGTACGACAATGCAACTAAGCTTAGGAGAAGAAAAAAAAAAGGAAAGAAAAAAAAGAGGAAAGAAAAAAAGCCAGAATACTGGAGAATACAGGTAACAGCAGACTGACAAACAGCACTCGGCTGAATCAGAAATGCAGAAGAGAGCTCAATATCTCTTCATATCACTCTCCAGCTTGCCTTCAAATATTATTTTAAGTATGTCATACTCAGTGAGGTGTCTCTGGTTGTTTTGGTTTGAGGGATTTTTTTTGTTTTCCCCCTTAGGTAACTGATACTGACTGCCAGTAGAGGCATGTTACTTTCTAGATGAGGCAACAGCGTAAACTAAAATACAATTTCCTAATTCCAATGAGAAAAATTCAGGAATGGATTGCGTGTGACATATTAGTGGGATCCAAATGTTGTCCTTCAATCAGCTCCACGCTGGGCCATTGGGAGCCATGAGGTTTACAGAGCTATCGTTAGCAAAACATGACGGCCAATGTGCCAGCAAAACTTGCAACATCTCTGAATTTTCAACATGGAAAGTCTCAGTCGAGCCTCACAGATGAAGTAGCAACCAAGTCTGAGAAAGGTAAGCTTTTACTATCAACAATTAAGTGCAAAAAGGTTACTAAAGCCAGCGCAAAAAGGTTACTAAAGCCAGCGCAACTTTCTGCTTGCAAGTGTCTCGAGTGTGGGCATCTGCCTCTGGCACGGCCACTCCAGGCTCAGAAAGTAACAGGGGCTTTTAGAGTAGGACTCATCCAACCTATTCTAAACATCTACTTTAGGGTAAAGCAAGGCACACAGCAAAAGAGCTGATTTCTAACATTTTCCATAAAGGCAACATAAGGCAGCTTGCTGAGCAACTTACACTTCATTAGGTAAAAACCAGCCACAGATTTCAGAGAGGAATGCAGATCTATGACACACGAACCATTTTAAAGCTGGATGTTGGAGTCTTCTGTAATATAATACAATTTTAAGGGCAGCAATTTCACTCCTTAGAAAATTACCACGGTCGGTACCCAGATCACAAAGTCATGGTACTCTTGGAGAAGAGGTTCTGGCTGTATCTACCCAAACCCTTCCCTCAGTATCCTCTTTCTGTTGCGAGGTCCTGGCAAACTCTCCCTATTGCGGGAAGCTGTTGCAGCCTGTTGATGGTAGATCCTTTAGGACTTCTCTAAGAGCTCATCAGCACAAGTGGTTTGTAATGGTTGTTTCAATAATCAAATTTTTCACATTTCAGTTTTATTTAGATATTCTCAACTTATCAAAAGCAATAAAAACTTGACTTGATTTTTTAATGTTACTGAATTGAAACCAGCATGGATGTTTTAAATATTGTTTGGTTTTTCAGTTTTATGTTAAGCGACTCTTAAGAGCTACAAAAGTTACACGCCCAAGTGACAATTCTGTAGTGCTGTGCTCAAAAGCCAAAGCAAAAAAAAGTAATTTAACTCTTTTTTTCCCCCCCCCCCCTTCCCAAAAGCTTACAATGCCAGCGTTTGGGGTCCACAGATAAGAGGTCATTCAAATACTTGTATGCAGCTCTTTGACAGCCAGGACACCTTAGAAACATGTGGTCTGTGGCTATCATTCATTTGCTTTGTAAAATAGTTTTCCTATCTTGGTCTGCATCATGAAATTTAATTCTTCCCTAACTTCATTCAGAAATTTTAAAAGAAACCTCCCAAACAGAAACTACATGAAGTATAAACTAATTGGGGTTTTTGTTGTCATACTTTTTTTTTTTTTTTAATAAGCCTTTATGCTACAACTGATTTCAGAAATTGGTAACTTTTCTTAATGCAGGCCTAGCAGGCATTAAGAAACAGCTGGAAATTTCCTGACGAAGTAAAGCTTTAAATTTCTGAAACTGGGATGAAACAGAGGGATTTACCCCTACCCTCTGCAGCACATGCTTGCTGTTCTTTGAAGAATGAAGTTTCTAAGTGCCACAACTATGCAAATCAGGTGGACAAAGAAACATGGTCAAAATTAAACAGCAAAGAAACATCAAGTCTTTGTTTCAACTACCTTACTACTTCTGATACCTGCAAAAGCTTGATGCAAGTACACAAAAGCAGCTGTGTTCAACAGCTAGGAATTCAGTGGTTTCTGCTTCTCAATTTTCAAAGTAGGGTGGATGAGGCAGGATCAGTAATCAGCCTTACAAATCATCAGCATTTCACAATACAAAGACAAATGCTATGAGACAAAATTTCTCAGTCAGAAAATAAATGGTGAATGCTTAGAAAACAAAATTTCCTTATTAGGGTGGCAGTAAAATTGAGGGGGTTGTCATCGGAGGAAAATGTAGCCCTGCAATTTCAGGATTAGAATATGAATTAGAGCATTCTCTAGATGCCAAGCTATTAGCTCCTAGGTCAAAGACAAAGAAGTCTTCTCTGTTCAAGATTTCTGCGCTCAAGAAAGTCTTAGCAGCATCCGCTTTCTGCTGCCCAACAGGGCTGGGTTCTGAAGCCTTGCGTGTACTTACGCTGAAAAACAGCAGGATATAAGACTTTCCATATTAATCATGAGGATTAGAGACAGCAATGCCAGGCACGGCTAATAGATTTGGGAATGCAGAAACACTTCAAGTTAGAGCTGCACTCAAAAAAATCACTAGATAATGGTTGGATCAGTATAGAAGGCAGAGTCCATTCTTTAAACTTACCACTAGTAGGTGTAAGTGGGTGTCATCTCTGGCTCTGAGAATGGAGAATAGGAAAGGAGATGAATAAAGAAAAACGAAGGAAAGACTGAGAAATTGTGAGAAATCAGCTGTATCGTCATTATTTCCTTTTAACGCACGCAGCCACACACATGCGTGGCCATTTATAACTGCTGTATCAATGTGAGCTTTGCTGACCATTTTAAATCCAACCTACGCCTTAAAACAGGTAGTGTACGTGCTCAGAAGACAAATATTCACTTGAGCAGGAAAACATAAGGCCAATTCAACAGAGCAGATCATACATTTTTAACCTCATAGCACGGCAGGAAAATGCTTTAAACCTGTAGCAAGTCAATGAAAAATCTTCCCTACTGGTAAGCACAATAGCAGCCATCCATTTCAATAGAAGTTTATCAGCAGTGAAACCTGACCGAGATAAATGACGAAGCTGTTGAGCCACAGCCTGCTTCTGCCTGCTGCAGGCTGCCAGATAAAATGGGAACAAAAGCTCCCCGCTGTACCCCCTACTAGTCTCCATTAACCCCCGCTGATGCTTTATTATCGTCTGGGGGCTCCAGAACAGCATAGCATGAATCAGTGTGTCAAAAATAAATAATAAAAGCTCATATGTAGCACAAACAAACCAGAAACGTAGCACGCGAGAAAAATTCATTTTGGCAGCGGCGCGATTAAATAATGGTTCTGAGGAATTCTGCATGCTAGAAAAAAACAAAAAAGAAAAAAATAGCACAATGTATGTAAAATCTTGTATGAAAAACTACTTAGAGGCAATAGAGTGCAAATACATAAACGTGTTTCCTCTGCTTTTAACACACCACCGGCCCCCCGCCCAACATATACAAACACATAAAAGCAAAGCAGAGACCAGGCATATATTCTGATGTCTTCATGTCCAATTCCAAGTTTCATCTTTTGAGATCCTGTCACAAATATCCTCTTTGATGCATCTCCTCCCGTGTTCATTCTCCAAACATAAGTTTAAAACATTAGTGAAGGTCAAAGCATCTTCTTCTAAACTGATGTAAAAAATGGATGGGAAGGGCAGGGAAAGTGTTACAAATCTCCTCAGGATTCATGGTTGCCGTAGGAGAGAAAGGCAGCGGGAGGAAAAGCGAAGGCTTGAAATGTTAGTAATGTTTTAGCTATCACGGATTTAGATAGTGTCACTGCAGCCCGAGATTTCTGTAGCCTACCATAACAAAGTCAGTCTCTCATACAAGATTACAGAGACCACACAAGATCCTGCGGAAAATTCACTAAGATCCATCAGTAGAGAAAATCACCACTACATTTGCATTACTTAGCATGCTAGGGGGCAGGAAAATAAATTTACTTAGCCTGAACTGTTCTGTTGGACAAACATCACCCTCTTCATTCGACAGAGCCTCTCCATGTTTTATTAATTACAGAAGCTGTACTGAACTTGCACTCGAATCTATCACTATTAGAGGTTATCGATTTTCAACCCACTTCTGCCCATCTCAAGTGCAGTTAGCAAGCAGCAATATTGCATCTATGGAAGATCACAAAGTTTTTCTAAAGCTAACGCAACAAGCCAACAGAATAAAGACTCCGCAAACCTTCAAGGAACAGAATGGCCTTGAGACAGGAAAAGAGAGAGACTGGGTTCCGTCCAAAGGTCCATCCATCCCAGTACCCTGTCTCAGACAATAATCAAAACTTGCACTTACAGAACAGCGCAATAAAGCAAATACATACTGAAACTTTTCAAGAAGACTGCTTTCATTCTACAGCAAATTACAGTTTGGTGATTTGTGGTTCAGAAGACAATTCTATTTCCTAGTAAACTGCAGTGGAATTCCCTTCCACAGATTAATCCAGTCTTCCCAGTAACACATGTAAGCTTTTAACATTCACAACCACTTCCACAACTCACCACCCGCTGGTCGAAGAACCATCTGCTTTTGTTTGTTCTGCACCCATCACCTGCCAGTATTATTTACAAATGGCAATTTCTTCTATCAAAAGAGACATGTAGGGGGGAAGTCCTGGTCATCTTATACATTATTTTCTTGATTTTATAGATCTGTCTCATAACCCTATCTTAACAGCTTTTGAAATTAAAAAAACCAACCTCCCCTCCTCAACAAAAACAAAAAGACCACAACAGAAAACCAAAACCCAAACAAAACCAAGTCCTCAAACAAAACTAAAACTGAAAAACACCAAAGCAAAACTGTGGGAAAATTTCTTCTCTGTTGCTTTAAAGGTTTTGGCTGGACTACTTCAAGATTTTCTGCACGTTGACAAGAGTTAACTAATGCTAATTTTTTATAAAAAGCAGCAGCAGTAAAACCATAACTGTAAGACTTGGAGCCTCATAGAAAGAAAATAACTAGTAATTCTGAAACTTTAAGATGATAAATCTTCTCCAATGCCTTGCATAGATATTGCATGACAACCTGGAACAAACTTATTCTGCTGACTCACATTGGTTTATAAACAATGAAATGGAAATTGTCCCAGCAGCTTTTGTCCAAGATCAGATATTTTCTGTCCTACCACAGACATTGTAATATTGGCATAAACATGATATATGCATTCTAGCCAGTTTGACAGAATTGCAGCACTGAGCTCATGCCTGATCTAGACGAAAATTTCTACCACAAACTGATCCAGCACTGAACAGAATCATTATTAATGAATACAGAACTGTGGTCTGAGTAAGACTGAAGCACATGTAAAATACCTCAATGCTCTGGCAAGCAGGAGACTGGAGAATGCCTAACCTACATCTTTCGCAAAATACTTTCAAGCCCAAGACAGCAGCAGGGCTAAGTGCTCAACCTCTTATAGCGTAGCTACAACTCTTTTTCCCCCTTTTCTCAGAGCTGGTATAATGTTGGGTGAATTATAGACCACAGATGTTGTTTTGAAGACAAAGAAAATTCTGTTCCCTGAGGCTCTCCCAAGGAGTGCTTCAAAGCAACTCACCTTGCAGGACTGGACTTATTTTGACTCTGAAGGAGAACAAACAGTTATGTGACCTTCCAGCACAAGACTAAGACTTCACATCGACTTATCTGAAGTTATAAATAAATAAAGCGATTTCATAAGGGTAGAGAAGATATTGCGCCTAATACAATAAGTGCTGAAAGCCATTTGCAATGGCAAGGAATCACTAAGGAAACCTGTAAGTCATCAAAAGAAAGGTAAATCTACCAGGCTATAGCAAATGTAGGTGTTGCTACTATGCACCAGGTAGGAGCCGAGTCTCCTGCTTCCAGACGAACTTCTGTCTTTTGATAACAAACTGAACAGTTTATTACTAATATACTAATTTCTCAAATACTGCCAAAAGATAATAAATGTAAAATTTGTTCCAGAAATGTTACACAAGATTTACAACGTGGGAGAGAAGAAAAACAGCTTCTATTTTTTTTCCAGTTAAAAGATTTCAGCAGAACATACCAGAAAGAAAGGAAAATCTATCCCCTCAGTAGAACACTAATAAAACAAGGGCAATGAAAATTATAGAGGATTGTGAGAGTACAAATAATTAAATGTGAAATGAGATTTATTTCTTTAAAATACTTTCTAGTAGTATCTAAGCTGAGTAGTGCAAAGAAGGATTTTTTTTTTAACCTACAAACATTATTCCCAATAAAAAGCTTTTTTTCCCTGACAACCTAAGTATTGACTTATTCAACAAATCATTATCATACATTCTCAAAAAAAGAGATCTACTATATGGATATAATTTCCATTTTACACACAGAAAAATGAAGGAAGAATGGCAAGTAACTTGCTGAAAGACAGAGAAGAAACTGAATTGTTTCTTAAAGGACAAATCAACCATTAACCCATTGCCCTTTTGAGGTATATTAGATTTTGAACTCCTAGAGGAGTAACTACATTCCATAACTCCATGGAATTAAAAACGCAGGTGCAATCACAAACCTCTATTTTGTCCGTTTTGGCATCTCCCCAGTATATTTTGCTTTCTGCATAATCCAACGCCAGTCCATTTGGCCAGCCAAGTGAGGTGTTCACCAGGACAATTCTGTCTGAGCCATCTAATGCTGCTCTCTCAATCTTTGGGATCTCTCCCCAGTCAGTCCAGTACATGTACCTGCAAAGCAAACAACATCTTAAGAACTCTTATTCATCCAAACATTCAATATTCACATAACTTCTTCCGGACTGTTGTTCCCAAAACCACACTGCAGACAAAAATCTACATTTCTGAGCCAAATATATTTTCTCACCTCAGTAAGGATGCTCAGACAATTCAGAAAGCATCGACATGTAAACACACTGTCTCTTTGCACAAAGCTCCCATAATCAGTCCGCTCAGCAAGACATAACTAGTGCTGTTAGCTAGACTAAACAAACAGATCCACACAGTCCTCCAAAATATTTTTAAACCGGAGAATAAAGACATGTAAGATAGCTACCCAGGTGGTCAAAACAGAGCACTAGTCTCTGTGCCTCAGAATCTTAACTTTCAAGGAATCCCAGTATTTTCATTTTGAAGGTTCGCAAGTTTATTCTTGCATCCGATTAGCTGCATACAAGTAGACAGACGTCTTTATGTGACTAATATTTAAAAAAAAAACGCTCATGAGCAGCTCCTCACCCAACCATGGGATCCAGCACAATAGCTCTGGGTTCTTCCAGGTCTTCTGATATCAAGATTTTTCTCATGGTCCCGTTAAGCCTTGTAACTTCAATACGGTCTGTGCCAGTGTCAGTCCAATACAGATTTCGGGCAACCCAGTCCACAGCGATACCATCAGGATGCGCGATCTGTGCTGTGACAACAAACTGACTGCCCGACCCGTCGATGAATGAGCGGCGGATAGCCCTAACTTCATCATCGGTCCAATAGATGTATCCTTCCAGAGGATCAAAGTCAATGGCGATGGCATGACGGATGTCCTCCAGAGGCAAAACAATGTCCGTAAAATCGGGCGTGTCTAAGGAAATTCGCCTCAAATCTGTCCGGCGGGCTAGAAGCAGCAGTTCAGTGGCACCTACATAAACAAGGCAAAAAAAACCCACTTTACGAACACTCTGCAATCAGTATGTATATAGTGAACTCGAGGCTGTACCATTTGTATAAGCTAATCCAGATACCTTGATTTCACAGGACCTACCTAACCAAACTGAAGGTCACCAGCAGAGAATTCCATTCAAAGGCTTCAAATGTGAGATTACTCTTCTGCAGAAGTCAAATGTGTTTATAGAAAAAACCCCAGTGTTCCTTGTTCAAAATGTACTGTTGGACATGTTTCCTACCCATATCACTCCCTCCAAAGGTACTGAAGAAGGTATGCAGTGACTATGCTGCTATTTTATGCAAATCAACAGATGGCCTGAGGCCTCTTAGATGAAAAATTAATTATATAAATAATTTACTGACCATTTGCTGCTGTTGTTGGTATAGGGGACAATCATGACAGACAAGCTGCATGTTTCAACAACACCCTTAGAAGCGGAAAAAAAATGTATCACAACACCACAAGCAAACCTCTTCTGAGAAACTCCTATAGAAAGAATTAAGAGTTGGGAACTGACAACTGCCCAGTGATGATGCAAAGCAGAAGAACTGTCAGCTTCTCCCATACTTGTTCACAACAAGCTTACTGAAGACAAAGATAAAATAACAGTGTGTCTTATAAGCCATTTTGAGCTGAGGCATACAAAAGCCTTGCTGGGTTTTAGGTCAAAAGTCAGAATATGATGAACTAAGATCAGCTAGCACTGCAGAAGACATTTTCACATTGAGCAACACAAGTGGTTTAATGGTACATGTGCTGGGAATCTGATCAATGACAGATGTACTTTATTGCCTATGCTAATTCATTTTAATTTCATTTTCTATTCTATATCACTAGATTTCTACGTAATGAAGGATAAACAACCACCACGACCCTTTCCAATTAAATTGGCTTATCAGTTTGGTGTCTCAGGGAGATAAGAGCTGCTCAAGCCTCAGGGAAGCCTGAGCTAAGGGGAAAAACACATGCACCCTAAACGCAGGAAAAGGGTGTCGCAATGCCTCTCCTCAGACAGCGAGGGGAAAAGGTTTGGCAGGGACTGATGTAGGTGTGAGGACAGAAGGAGGGGACGTGGGTAAGGTTTAGGAAATAAATGCATCAACATTGCAGTGAAAATGAGCCACTGCGGAGCCACTCTGACATGTCTCGATATTGATCTCGGAGAGATATAAATAAGGGCTAGAAGACCAAAAGAGCAACAATTAAAGCAAGCAGGTTGCTGATGGAAAAAGAATTTTAGCGTCTGATGCCAAATTTCTTTTAAAAACAAAGTCAGTAGTTGTTGGTGCTAGATGAAACCTCACTGCATGCCAAACTTTGGAGAGATGCCAAAGCAGCCACTGCTTCATTTACAGCAAGTTTAACACATTAAAAACATCTAAGACACTATCACAGTGCTGCAAGATACAGCACCTTTCAACAACTGAAGTTGAGAACATTATTACAAGTGTGATGGGTAGTCGAGAATGGATTAAGATCAGCTTTGTGATCTGTCCTTAAATGCCTTGTGTTCAGAAACACAGGTACACGCTACTCAGTTGTTCTTGTAGTGAATAACTCTTATGCATTAATTAATATCAGGAAGGGGGAACCTGTAATTACATGCCTATGTATCCTTCAAAATAATGTAAAGCATGTGACTGAAAATGGAAAACAGGCATGTTCGTAATGTGTTTTTTTTTATAATTACAGAAGCAACTAATTTGTCACAGCAGTCTATATGTGTATCTGTATTTGCTGATAGTAAGTATATCAAACAGTTCAGTATCAAGATCCAAACCTTCAGCTGCATTGTGGTCATATAAAGTATTAATGCATAACTAATCCAAATAATTTAGGTTCAAGAAAGAAAGTAATATCTAGCACTTTCTTTCTGACCAACCTCACAGTCATTTATCCAACTCACCTTTTAAACAAAAGTATGAAAATCATATTAAAAAACCCAAACAATAATACCTTTTCTACATTATCTAGTAAAACTAAGGTTGATCAAATGCACTAACCTCAGATTTATAAACAGTTAGGAAGCTGCATATTGTTTACTATATACAGAAAAACTGTATGGCGTAATTTCAAAATAATTTGTGCATTCTAGCTGAAGCCAACAGCCCTTCTGAAGAACTGATGCCAGGTCCCCAGAAAGACCTGGCTGAGTATAACCATGCCTTTGCTGAAACTCTCCCTTAAAATTGACCAATTGACCTTCCAATTCTTCTCAAGGACACGCCATTTCAACAGCTTCAAAATCCTGCTTTTGGGGTGCAACACTGCTCTTTAGTCAAATAACCCACTGTGTCTAAGCTTTAATTCAGCATCAGGAAATGACTGGCTTTCAGCTAACCAGTGTTGCACTCTGGATCCCTGAGCTAAGAATTTCATGGTCTTTATCTGGGGGCTTGGCTAACATTCCAGCCCCTACTCAAACACCACCACCACCACACCCCTCCTCCAATCAAGCAATAAAAACTTTAAAGCTTATTTTAGAGCTATTACCCACTCAACTGCAAACCGACACCTCAGCTGCTTAGTTAGATCACCAGTCATTCTGATCAGGAAAAAGAAACTGAGTAGCAGGGAAGCACCTCACCTCAAGCTAGGCTGAGGGAAAGATCACTCTGAATGCCTTCAGGCTTGTCCTGACAATAACAAAAAGAGCTAATGCAAGAGCTGGGCACGTTTATGGACTGATCCCATTACTAAATTGAAAGGAGTCAAGGAAAAAGGGTGATCTCCTAACTAAAACAATTTGCTCTTGTGGCAAACACTAGCTGTACACAGTTTACCTGGCTAGGCACTGATCACTACCTGTTCAGAAGACTATTCAAGGTACTCAAGGTTGCTAGGACATAACAGAATCAATTTTGTTCACTTCTATTCCAAAGACCAGTTACAGCACAAAAGCTAAAATGTGACAGCAGGATCTTCAGATTCCCTCACTCTGCCCCTCCAAGAAAAATCCTGTCTCTAATGATGAGCATGATGGAAAACATCATGGCTATGTAATCATATTTCAAAAAAAAAAAGCAAGCATGAAAATGCAGGAAAGGACCATACAGGCTGCATGATAGCGTAACTTTCTTTTCCATTTATCAGCACTTACTAGAAGAGTAGAATGAGTCACAAACATATAAAACACCTCGAATGCCACAAACACTTTCAAAAGGTTCACAGAGGCTGCAACCAGAGCTCTGACCTCAGCATTCACATGCAGACTCGAGACAGATTTTCCCCTAGACACCCCGAACTGCACCTACAAGGTCGAAGTAGCCTTGACAGACAAACAGGGGATTTGGAGCAGAGTCTATCGCCGCCGCTGCTGTCTTCTCTCTAACTGCTGGCCATCTCCAGTGCACCCATCACAAGCATGCCTGCAGACAAGTGCATCCCGAATACAGTGCTGGGTTTGAGGGCACAGACCACCAGGGATGCCGGGGTGGGTGCTCACAGCCTGCAAACCACGGCGCACAAACTTCCCACGCAAACACTTGCAGGCAGAGTTAAGCACACGGCTGTCCAGGCTTTAAAGTCAGGTCCTTCTGCCTACCCTCCGTGCTAGTCCCTCGCACAACCTTAAGTGATCTTAGCGACCCATAATTTATTTTTAAAAACCCACAAAACTCCCCAACTATTCATATCAGGGAGGAAGCTCAAGATTCTTTTCAGCAGTGCCTCAAGTCATGGAGTATTCAGGAGAGTTAGTAATTTTTCTAAAATCAAGTCCCTTACTTAAGATGTCTAAATATGGACATAAAAGCTTTACTCCAGCCTCTTATTTTTGAGAGCTTTAGCCTACTTTTATTAAGTACTTTGAAAGCTGGGATTACAAGCTCACGGATGGTGCATTACATTAGTCCTGGAACTAATACTTTCCTCAAAAAGTCACTATAAAAAATCAAAATAATTTAAATCTATGTGCTAGCTGAAGTCAAGGGAAGGGGGAGAAAAGGGGAAACTGAACAAGCATGCAGATATATGCATTGACATAACTTTAAAGTTCAATGTATAACACCCTGCTAACCTTTACAATTAATTACTTCTTCTCCATGATAGACATGTCTCATTTGTAAGTTAGTGAACTTTAAAACCATCAGTGGTTGCTGAGGCTAGTACAGCTACACAGACACATGCTCGGGAATTCATACATAAGAGCCAGACTTAGGACATATACAATGCATTCTCTGTATCTGAGAAAGCAAGATTATTAATATATCTTCAATGGTCACTAGACATTTGACTAAAATATTTCTCTCCTAAATGTCTTCCCTTTCCCCAGTTGTAAAGTCACTATTGACAGAGAGCTCCCGACACGATAACACAAACAAGATTTTTTCATCTAAACAAGCTCAATCTTGAAACTATGCAAAAGGACATGCATCTGGAATTAACATCTTCTTTCCTTTAAAAGAAATTAAAGACTTAGGGTGTTAAATTAACGTCTCAATCTGTGCAGTCAAATCAGGATTCTGGCTATTCCTGACAAATCAAATTACCCACTGGGCAGCCCTAAACTGCAAAAGGAAGTGAAAATTTCTGATTAATGCCTCCAGGCCTACACAGGAAATAGCATTTGAGTGTCCATGGGAAAAATAAAGACTCTATTCCTGGAAGAGAATAGAATAGTCAAAACAAGACTGAAATGAAAGTCTGAAGTAGTGCTTTTTCTTCTTCAAGAGGAAACTTGCGTCTCCTTGCTCAGCTGAAGTCACCATTGGTTTTCTCAGTACAAACCACACAGATGTATTTGTAGCAGCAAATCTGTGAAGGAAGCAAAATTCGTTACAAGGACAGAGCTGAGCACATGGTCGGGGAGATCTCTGAGCACTAGTAAGAATATAAGGCCAATTACAAACTTGTTTTCATAAGAAAATTCAGGTTTGCCCTACAACTATGAAACAGTCAATTTACTCATAGCACTGCCAAACTCAGAACGGCTGATACGTCCTGCAGAAGAGGACAGGAATCAGTAAAAGCTCTCTGGCAGAAGCACCTGGTTGCTCCAATAGGACTCTCTGCTCTAAATGTTACTGACCAAGGAATAGCTAGGCATGAAAACTGATAATTCTGCCTCTCTTTTTGAGTGACAGGAATTTGCAAACCTTCCCCCAGGCAAAGGAGGTGCTAAGAGCTTGCTACATCTCAGTTACTTGCCTGTTTTGTAAGAGGAATAGAAATTAGTACATGAACAACCAGACAGAATTATCAATTACTAGAAACCTAGCTAATTTTAGTCCAAGTTATCACCCTTTTCTGAAACACTATGGAGAAGTGCTTCTAAACTGGGGGGGAGGGGAGAGTTTTATATTCATAGCTCTCACAAGAAATGGTAAAACTCTTCTAAGGTATGATAAAAAAAACAGCTACAAAAGAATCAAGAAACTAACACTGGGAGAAAGGGGAGGGAGAAAAAGATTTCCTATAAACCAAGATTATTCAAAAAATGCTAGGTTGTCATGGAAACCACTCAGGGAGGGTCAGCCAGCCTCACCTTTGGCTGCAAGGATCATCTGTCAATGCCAAAGCACTGCAAACACCACAAACACACTCAAAATTCACCCGTCAAAATCCTTCCAAGCCATGCCGGTGCTCTCAACAGCGCAGCATGAAATGAGGTTCTGTCCTCAAAGAGGCTCCTTTCAGCATGAAATAATTTGGTTTAGGAACCAGTCTAATTATAGCCTACTGCTATAAGTCAAAACCATCTTAAAGAAAAGGAACTCTAAGCCTCGATTCTCACCTTTCTTCACCTGTAGATTGTCCCTCCCTCCTTCCTTCCCCCACAGTCATGTACGTGTGCTAATTGCAAACAGAGATTTAATCAGAGTTTCAGCATAACAGATACATACTGAAATGATCCAAGGAAAAAAATGTTCAGTTCTCAGGGTTCAGCTCTACTTTCACAGCAGATATAGTAAACAGGCAAGTACAAAAGGAAACAAGAAACCAGCCCGAGAAACCAGAACCACCCCACTCCATCCTCCCCACACCTGAAAAACAGAAAATAAATGTTCTTCCCCAGGGTGACCAAGCAGCCTAAGGAAAAAAGTCAACACACAAACAATCCAGATTTACATCTGGTCTGTGGCTAGTCTGGCTCTGCTTGACTCCTTTCCCCAAATCAGTAATTGCGGCCGTCACAACCATGAGAAGAAATTCCAGTGAATCTCTGCCTTGAAGAACACTGCAAAGTTGCAGGTTGCTCACAAAAGCCCTAAGCCTACCACCCGCACCTCTCCCCAGTGCAAGGAGCGAGAAAACAACCTGAAAGATTTCATTATTTTAGGGTAAGCTCAGCTCCAAATGCTGAACCTGAAGCTCCCTCATGCTCCTCCCAGAAGTTACTTTTGCACAGGATCATCGAAATTAAGTGAAACCAATGGATCTGATGCCCAGTTTGAGTAGACTGCTCTACTTGGGTTATGTGCCAACTCATTCTTAAGTCCTAGAAGCAGTGGTATGCAATGCTCACTAAGCTAAATAAACATGGACTCAATTTTCTTCCCCCCTCCCCATCCATTTTTCTTTTTGAAGAGGGAGAAGTGAAGTGTTTTGGAAATATGCAGTAGCAGTCAAAAATGCAGTATTATGTTGACAAGTGTAAGAAATGTTATTGCATAGGTTTTTTTGAGCCGAGATAGACAACATGCTGTATTAAATTGGTTAAAAAAACCTTCTGATAAACTGGGAACTGTATTTTCTGAGCCAAATACACTTCATGGCTGACTGGGAACATATTATTTGGCTTCTCGTGTGTTACGGGAGAAAAGAGCAACTGTTACAGGTTCTGAGACATAAGGAATGTTTGAAAAACTGATGATTTTTAGTATCTCTGCATGTGAAGTTAAGGTTTTGTGGTGTGTTTTTTAAAAACATAATTCCTTTACTTGCCCTTGGTAATTTACTTAGGTAACACTAGAAAGGTGCCGTTCAGCAGAGGGCAGTTAACCTGCATGGCAGGTTGCTTCTATGAGGACCCAGGACTGAACCTGGGCAGTGAAGCACACGCTCCTCTGATGCTCCTTGGAACGCAGCACATGAGAAAAAAAGATACAGCCCCTCTTGCCTGAAGTCCCTGGCCCTTTTCCTATCAGCGGCAAGTCAAAGGAAAGCAATTTCTCTTTCTTGATCTCTCAAGGGCTTGTTCTAACTGTTGTCCTTAGTCCTTCAGCCTCTGCTGCCTTACCTTTCTTGCCTCTGCTTGGCAGGTGACCAAACCTTCTCCACTCTCTGTCTCCCACATGGACTTTCTGTGCAGCTCTGTTTGGGAAATGGGCCTGCACTAGGTCACAACTGTTTTAGCTATTTGCTGCCATAAATGAGTTTATCTGTGCATATCAAATATTTTTCAAAAGTACGTGAATTTGTGCCACATTCTGACTAAATATGACCAACCCAGAGATGTGTTATTAAAGCCTCCTCTTTGTACTAGCAGAAATGGAAGAAGAACATCTGTGCATGTATTGGTAAACTCTGGCAGACAATCTTGCAAGGCTAAATTGGGAGCTGCTTCTGAGTTTTTCACATAAAAGCAGCAATTTATTTTAACAAGGTTCACACAGACACAAATAGCCACAAAAAATAATCAGCAGAGAGCATGAAATAGCACAAAATTAAACACTGAACAGTGGCTGACAAGCCTAGAAGAATTTTTTAAATATAAAGTAACAGTTAAAGTAACAAAAAATTATTTCTGTATACATTTAGCCTATTTACAGTAAATTCTGCTGTGTCTTTCTGTTTCTTCTACCATTTACCTTTGTCACAGAGAGATGATCTGCATAAAAAATGGTTATTTATGAGCAAGCTAATTATCTCCCAGTGTTTATTTTGATCCTGTCATGTACTACATCAACCACAGAACAACATCACAAGACCTATATGTACAAAATGTAACAATTTAAAAATTATATACATTAGCCCACAACGAAACACTAAATGCAGTTCTGAGTGAGTGCTTGTAGCCCGAAGTCTCAATCATGTCTTGAGTTTTAAGGCTGAAACGCTTTTGACATGCCATGCCAAAACATGCCATTCTTTTCAGTTCCTCTACACAGATGTAAGTGCCTAACTTTATGCACATGAACTGAAAGAGACTCCAGGTGTGTATGTAATAAACATCAGATCTTAAAAAAACCTGCCAACACTGTGTTTACAATCCTACTAGCCAAATACTAATTCATGAACAATTTTTATGTTAGAAATATCTAAGAGATAACAGAGGAGGTAGGTAGCATTATCTCTAAGAGCCCCAAAAACTTGCGGGGAATTAGTGACAAGAGACAGAACTACAAGATGAATTTTGTAACTGGAGGCAACCTGCTTTTCAGCCATGAGACTCTTCTTTGAGAAGAAGAGGGCATTTTCCAATTACTTTTATCTGTGCTGCAAAAGCATGCATGATTTCACAATTTGCTACCCATAATCCACATTGTACAGTGAAGCTGGAAGAATCCTTTCCCCTGCAAAAAAGTACTCTGTGCAGAATCTAAAAAGGATTTTTAAAAACAAAGCCTACCATCTTTGCAGGTCTTTCCATTCTCAAGAAGTTTCACACCAGTGGGACATGCACACTGATAAGAGGGCTTGGTAGGAGACATCAAACACAAGTGGGAGCAGCCACCATTATTAATTCCACATGGGTTTGTAGCTGTTAAACATAAATTACACAGATTAATGCTTCCGATAACGAATGACCTCATCTCGTGTGTTAAGACACGTACGGCATTTGAGTGGTAGAATCAGTGGCAGCAACACAGATTAAAGGAGGAAATGATAAACACAGACCAAGGGAAAAATAATTCAAGTGTTGAGTAGCAGGGTATTTATGGTACCAAAATGCACGGATGTTCAACATCTTCCTTTTCGGTGAAGTAGCACATAGCTCTAAACAAGAGCCTTGTTTCAACTCTGCTCTTCTCATTTTCACAAACCATTCAGCATGTCGGTGCTGAATGTATGGTAGGTTGTATATATAAAAACAAAATGCAAACACAGTAAATTAACACAATGGTTAGGACAGTGGTTATTACACAGAGCTAGTCTTCCTTAACATAACCTCCCAAATTAACACTGCTTTCCATTCAGGAACTACTACCTGAAAAAAAAAAAAAATACCATGTTGTCTAAAGTTATAGCACATCAAACAGAAAAAAGAATACAACAACATCAGGGAAAAAAAGCAAGAGATGTGGGGTTTTTGCACTTGAAAAAACAACGTAGAGAACATTTGGTTTCTTTCTGGGTCTTTTCCCAATCTCTGCATTGGAAAAATTGCATCATGACGCGAGTGAAGCCACCCACCGCCATACAGAAAAAGACTAATTAAGATTTTTGCAAGTCAGTTCCAACTTGCAGTTGAAAAAAGAAAGCAAGACAGCTTACCATTTGGCTGCCTCTTTTGGCTGAAAGCATGGATATCCATGGGAGAGAAGATGTTGGAATGTATTTCACGCAGGTCCTCCCCGGAGTACTTGCTGCAGGCCAAGATCGAATGCGTGTTCCAGTCAGTCCAGTACAACGTGTCCCCAAACAGTGTCAAAGCAAAAGGATGTGGAAGGGAGCCTTTAACTACCGCTTGCCTAAGAGAGCACAGGAAAGAAAATGACTGCTCAAACACAATTCAATCTCTGGTTTTGCTTGAACACAGCTTTTGCGAAAAGAAGTTTTACCGTGTAAGTACTGTTGACGAGAACTCGATCTTTGGGGAACACATACAGCCCGGCCGCTTTGGGGAATGATACAGGAGAACAACACACGAGTCCTATTTCCAGGCTGCCCGCTGATGCTGAGATGGTCAAGAGATGTCAATTGAAATCCTTACTTGGGTCTGTGGCTATTTCTTAGCACCCTTTTAACACTTCATACCTCTGAGGCTCTTTGTCACCATGTGCAAGCAGGGAGAATGCCAGCTGATTTTATGCAAGTCTGGCTGCTACCTCCTGATTTACAACCTCCATCGTTTTCAGCCTCAGTGGATTTCAAACTGAGACAGCATTTGGTCAATTAGCATTCCATCCATCTCTTTCAGTTTCTCCCTTCTGAACCATCAGAAAAATACTCTAATGGCAAATAGCTTCACTATAAAGAAATTCGTAAAGTTACTTTTCATGATTCATTACTATGATAATTATTAAGCTATTGTTTTTATTATAAGCAGTGCCATTAAACAGAGTTCTACTGATCTTCTGCCACGGTAATGGTATCATTTCTGAGCAAACTGGGTCACCGCCTGTCTCCAGGTTCATAAACAAAATTAAAGAGCATACCCATATATTTTATGTATATATACAAACACATGCTCATTAGCCATCACAAAAATGCAGCACAAACATTACTGAAGACAGTTTTTCCAGGTTCTTGTGATGTAGAAACTAATTATCTGCACCTAGGTTCCTCAGAACAGGAATTAAGTAGCTCAATTCTTACGGTTATTTTATTCAGAATCACAGAAAAACTTCAGATGGAGAGGACCCTAGAGGTCACCTGGACCAACACTCTGCTCAAACCAGGGCGACCCATGTACCACTTGCACAACTGCTTCTCCCCACCTCCTTTCTTCTGAACTGTGTGGGTGCACACGTGTTCCTGTGTATGCAAGCTCCCGCTGACCGGTGGAGATCGCCGTCCCTCTCCCGGATTGAGAGTGTAACAGATTGACACACAGCTCTGCTACTCCTCCAGGTACGGGCTGTGCTATGATCACCAGCCTCCCGGTTTCCCTCTTGCACAGAGAAGTGTCATTAGCTGTACATCTACTGCAAAAACACCCCCCACACCGTATGCATTGCTTTTGCGAAGAAGTCAGTAATTGTTTAGTAGAGGACAAAAATACTTTTATTTTCCAAATATCTTCTGTTAAAATACAACAAAAGAGTATATTAAAGTAGGAAATTTGAAGGTGTCTTCTGACTACAAAGAGTCTGTAGTCATTACTGCTCTTTCACCTTAGCTTCTGGAAAAAGATGCATTATCTTTAAAGCTTCTATTTTTTTTCCTGCTCTCGAGAAAAACACGTACTTTCCCTTACTTGTCATTCTAGCGTTCCAATTCTACACCAAACAATATTTCTTATTTCTTGATATTTTGCACTCAGAAGTAGGACGTATTATCTTTTCTTTCTTATCTCTGTCTGGAGTCAGGTATATATTTGCTTCTAATTAAATGCACCAACTAAGCACCTTACAAAAGACTACTGTAATATAATTTGCAGCTGAAACCTACCCGTCAAACAGTGAAGCCAGAATAACACAATACACTCCGGTACCAAGCATAAAGGCATTCTAAATCTGTAAACATTTTTACCAACCCCACCTCCCAACACTAAATGCCTTCAGATTTGAATAATTTTAGTTTATAGCAGCCTTAGAGACTATCTAACTCTTTATGACGAATTTACGACATTTGTCATATGGGATAGAAGCAACAGAAGTTCAAAGCTCTGACTATAACCAAATCTGCACCAAAGACAGTGTTGCCATGCGCAAGGGAAGTCACATTTTTATTAAGCATTCTGACTGTCTTGCAATTCACTTCAGAAAAAAAACCAAACCAACTACAAACAGAGAGTATTTTTAAATGCCATTAGTATCCACCATTCCTGGTGGGAATAAATCTTTGAGCACAATAGACACTGTTATACATGCCCAACTTTTGGTCAACTATCTATTCATGTGACAAAGCATAAGGTGAACTGTGACCTTTATTTAAACCAGCCCTTATCTGGTGACATTCTGGAGCCCTTCGTTTGAGTGACATGACCTGGCAGCTCTTTGGTGGCAACCACCTTCAGCCTCCATGTTACCAGCCCAGGCTTGATTGGAACAAGTGATACGACAGCCAAAAGTCTCACATCTTATTATCCTTTGCTAAGCTCCTCAGTTCCTTCAAACCGCTGCATTCGTATCGTTAGTCTCATGTTATTTGTGCAGGAGACATCTTCAGGGCTTCAGCAACATGCCAGCTGGCTACATACTAGATGGCACTAAGCACACACTAACTTTAATCATCTTCCCTGCGTCAGGCATATAATTGCACAAATTTGCCCTAAAAATCTTGATGGGGATTGACATTTAGGACATCATCCTCTCAAGTCTGTTTAGGTGGCTGGGAAGGAAATCAAGAAGCGGACACAGCAGAGGAGGCAGGTGGGAAGAGAAAAAGGGAAAACAAGCAGTTTCCACAGAAATCAAATTCCATCTGTGCTGTGTATCATGATTTCCTAAATACAACTATTTATAGCACCATCATGGTAATCAGAGACGCAATTACAATAAAAACTTATTACAGTAAAGAGTTTTCTACTGCCTGAAGAAAACGTAGATCCACTTTAAATACACTCATCTTTGTTCCATTCTTAATCTGTTAAGAGGCCTGTGAAATACTTTGTGAAGATAAAGGAAATAAGTAACAAACAAGTTAAAGCAGGCATTAAGAGAAGGGGCTACTGAACTCTGAAATGGAATACATACATGAAAATTCATAGAAAATCTATCCAGTTCTGTACTAATGACAAAAAAAGTGCTCCTGATTCAGGATAACATGCATTTCAGATAAAAACTACACTCATCTGACATAAAAATTAACAGCAAAATTACAAAAAAAAAAATCAAGATTAATTTAATATCCTTTATCATAACGAAGATTTCTTCAGTATGCCTTTATTTCTTTTTTCAACTAATACTACATTCAAATCCAAAGCCAGATTATAGCTATGAAATCTAATTCTTCCTCCCAAAAAGCCACCAAAAATCAAGATACCAGAAATTTAAAATATCATCAGAACTATGAGTATTGTTCCCTAGAATTTTAACAGATAATATTTTATATCCAAGCATAATGGCATTTCTTCATAAAAATAAACAATCAAACACTTTCCATTAACCAAAGCCCATCTAGCCCAGCTGCGTTACAATTCTCTAATTGCAAAAACTGATCCGAACATCTGCAGAGAACCTGGGGTACTTTAGACAGCCTGGGTCGTACATCTCTAAACCATTAACATTCCAGCTTCGCAGTAGCAAAACTCCTTTCAGGTGACCTCTAAGGCTGCTTGTGCTCAATCTCCAGAGCACGGTGCAAGAATTTGCACATTTACGTTTCAATCCATCTCTCCATTTCCCTCTGGAGGATCTCATACCTATTACCCACTCCTATGCCATCATACAGTGAAAAAAAAAAAAAAAATCTACTGTTGCACCAGTCTTTGCAATCCCATTTCAAATGCAACTGCAAAGATCGGGAAAAAAAACGAAAGTAATTCATCTTAACACTATATTCTCAGTGCTAGCGAGTGAATGTAAGAGAGGAAACTGTATCAAAGCTCTCTCTTAAGCCTCTCAACACCACTCACCCAAAATAAGAAGGGTAAGTAAGGTCATAGGATGGAAACAGCAGACTACATCAACCAGCAGTGAGATACCGTGCACGCGGGCAGTTGGGTTATCCAGCCTGAGGATACAGCCGTGCCTGGAGTAGAGACCACCCCGGGCAGCTATGGGCAGTCTCACGGTAGGCACCTTTTCCGCCCGTGGGAGAAGTTCTGTAGGGGGATCCTCAGTCCAAGCCAGGGAGGATCAAAAGCACAGAAATGCCACGTGCTTTCTATTCAGAAAGCACAGAAATGCCACGTGTTTGCATGATCTGAGATGCCTTTAATTTCATAAAGCTAATCCAATTCTCCAACAGTATGGTGTAGCAACGCAACTACACAGGAAATGCAAACGAACTTACATAAGTAGACGTACATTTACCACCTTTTTGTATACCTACATTTACACTTTACCTAAGGATCTCTGTTTCCTTAACCTGAATACTGAATGCAAATGCCTGCCCTTTAGGATATCATAGATCATTGATCCGAGGAAATAAAGAAAGATCAAACATTTTTAGTACAGGCATACTTCCATCTTGCTCACTAAATAATTTGGAACAGACCAATTCTGCCTGCAAAACAAAAAAATTCATTAATAAGGTACACTATGCAATCCCCATAATTAGCAGCCAAGAAAAATCGAGTTTTAAGCAGCAAAGAACTGGGACAGGAGCATAAAATGGAGTGGACGTTTAAGTTTGCATTTGCAGTTCATACTCAATAGGAGGTACTAATGATATTAAAACAGCAAATGCACTGTTTGTACTCTTTGTTCTGGAAAAGGGTATAACACTACCTTTTGCTGCTGCATTTCCTTATACCAGCTTCATTCAGGAGGGATACACATCCTTGCTGGAACCCAGATATGTGATGAATGTTAAATTTCTTATATGAAAAATGACTTCTAATATAATTTCTTTCCCAGGAAATACTTTCATGTGACCAGACTTTCTTGGTATGTCTCCTTGGCCTTTTTACTCCTATCATGAGAAAAATCCTCTTCTGATGTGACCAAAGCAATACTGACATTACAGTTATGAACAAACATAAAAAGCAGGTATTAGTTGCTTGTATTTATACTCCTGAATTCTAGCCATTACAAGCACAGCAAGGCATTGTAGTAATGCATCATATTAGGCCTTAGTTTGCAATGTCATATACACTGGCAAAATTTGCCATACTGGCATCCAATGACAACAGAATATTAAGAGCTGGAAATTCTTATCAACTAGAGGTAAAAGCTTTCTGATCAGTCTACATATTGTTGAAAAAATCTTTACGGGATGCTCATATCTGCATTTAATGAATCTTAATTTGTTTTCCTTCTTACGCTATAGCACATCAATTTTCAGTTAAAAATACCTGGGGGCTACACTCTTTTCAGGCCTTCCCTCCTCCCCTGCCTTGATAGAAGAAAAACAAAACAGAAAGTTGTTATGCTGCAATTACCATCACATCTTCACTCATGAAGGATTAAAAATGGAAAAGACTCATCTTCTGAACCTTGCTTTTAATGCTCATCATGTTAATGAAAGGATAGAACAGACAGGTTCACATGAAGCAAACAGTATTATTTTGCGCAAAGTGTTTCTCTCCATCTACAGATTACTTAATGCCTGAGCATTCAGGAAATGGCGAGAAGGACACAGCTTTCGCCTTGTGACAACTGGAAATATTAGCTAGTGGCTGAAGCACTTACAGCATGAATCCTGCACACCATTAGGTGAAGCTGAATGAAATACCACCAGCCAGTGGAGTAACACCATGCCAAAGATGCCACAAGGAGGGCAGGCAACTCCAGGTCCTTCAGAAGCGTAGAAGGTTTCCTCTCCTGCCAACCTAACAAAAACAACTGCAAGGCAAACTTGGAAAACAAAGCTGGTTGTTTTTTTTTTACTGTGAATGCTTGTTCAAATATTCCTATCGGAACACGTCTGGTTCTAATTACCTGAGAAAGTAAACAGGAAACATGACTTGTGGGATATAGCAGTCTTTTAAAACCCAAATATTTCTCGTCTGCCATTTCTTTAAGCCACAGTGGCCGTGTGTTTTCATGAAGTACATATAACAAGTAACAGGTCTAGCAATGACATTTCAAATCCTGCCTTCGATGAAAGCTTGAAAAAGCCAGTCAGAAGTAAAACTGTGGTTGAGAAATGAGGTCATTCTGCAGGTCATTTTTCAGGCAAACACCACGACGACGTGCAGTGCAGGTGAAAGGCCTCTGGCACAGAGGCAGGAGACCAGGAAGGCAGCAGGAGGATGTGAGGGCACTCAGCACGAGGTGCACCAGTAGATCCACTGGTCTCTCCTTCCTAACCCAGAGATGCTCTGCCTTTGCTTAAAGCAGGGCTGTGATCCTGAACTAATTGTGCTTTACCCACCTCAGCTCTTGGAAGCACCATTGACGAGCTGCTCCACTGATCTACAGGGGCTAATCACCTTGTACCATGTATTTTTATTTAAAAGACTACAAATACACAGAGAGTTGGGACCTAGTGACTCCAGCCATATACACAGTGCACTTGTATATCAAACGTAGACAACTGCAGACGTTTCGAAGCTCCACCTTTCTAACAGTATCTTTCAGAAGCACCTTGGGAAAGAACCAAGAAATTCACCCTAGCTCTGCGTCCAAATAATGTCGTTCATTCTGCTTCTGCAGGCTTCTCTAGCAGTTTTAATTAGGACACTATATGTCTTCTGCATCAGCCTCTAATGTGTTGGTGAGGTATTGAAACAGCCGTTTTACCACAGACTCATTCTTCTTCACTGCTTGAGGGTATTAAGCATTTTTATCTCACAAAGGTATATGCAGAACACAATATTCTATACCTTGCATGTAATATCATATGTTGTACATACTATATGAGAATAACAAAAAAACCCATCCTTGTCTACATGGGTGGGACGCAGTATTTTTAGCATTTCATCAAATTTCCAACTAATGATCTGGCAGACAGACAAGAGTCAATGCTTGAAAACAGAAATGAGAAAAATCCATGCTCGAGTGCAAACTGAAGACATTCACCTCCTTGCAAGAGCTTCCCAGCTTCTTGACAGTTGCTGAAAGTATGTTTTCTTACAGTGGCCTCAAAACCCATCTCATTAGCACAAACACTTCCTGGGGGACCTTGTAAGTGCATTTCCCTTCAGCCAGTAATGTGTTAACTTATTAATTAGAACTGCTGCTGCAGGGTAAAGGAAGAGAAAATTAATTCAAGAGCTGCCTTAGCAGGCCAACCTATCTCGGGTACTCTACTCACAGGAGAGCTGTGTGCAATTCAGTTTTGTTTAATTAGTCCCACAAAAAGCAACTGTTCGCTCTGATAAGAGCAGGGCGAGAGCTGCGAAAAACAAAACCGTCTCTTCTATGCAGCAATTTAATTTTTTTATTATTACATTCTGACATGAAAAACTGTTCACTCCTTTCTCTCACTGGCAAACCAAGGGCATTAGTCACCAACTTCTGTGCTCTTCCTCTTAGTTCTAATGAGCCCACCACCAGAGTAGCTAGGGCTAATAAGTCCCAGGGCTAGCAGGTAACAAATGATAGATACATCATCCCCATAAAATTGGTGGTAGAGGTTTTCTCATGAATTTATGACTCTACCTTATATTTACTGAATTCTACTGCCAGTGCTGTCATGCAGCTTACAAGTTTTGATGCAGAGGCTCATCGACTCCAAAGGGAGACTATCTAGGTCCTGTCCGAAGAGGTGACAAAAAACCCCCCAAAAATAAAAATCAAGGCTTCCTTTGTTTCTCCCCTTGCATATCCCTCCCACCTGCCTACTGTTCTTTTCCACTCTCCAGACCCCTGCAAGCAAGAACTGAAGCATCCCTGCATATCAATATCCTTTTCTGACACATAAATCTTTAAATTTTAATTCTTGTGTAGTGCCAAATGCAGAGAAGTGATAGTCAGACTACAGGAATAAAGTAAAAAAAATTATGGATTTCTTACAGATTTGGAAATATGCCAAGAATGTTTCCCTTTCAGTCACTCCAAATTTTAAATCATTGAGGTCTGAACCTCAATACTTTAGTACTGTCAGTGATATTAATTAAAATCTTTTCCTATTTACATGCTATTCTCTCTCATCATCCAAACCACAAAAGCAGTTTTCTTTGAACTGCTTGAAATTCTTTTCTGATATAAAGATGTTAGTTCCTGCTAACTATTTCTCACTTCCCCCAAAGCAATTAAAACTCATGTCATCCTGTTTTACAATCACATTTATCTGTCTCTTTCCCATCTCATGTTACGCAACACTAAAAAACTGGAGACACATCGAATCTTTACTCATCTGCTTCCTTTGCTCAGTTACCAAAACTATTCAGATCTAGAACACATCATATTTTTATGAAGCTATGCCTTCCAATAACTCAATTGCGTTTCTCATTTCTTCAATAACTCCAGCTTCCAGAAACATATTTTCCCACACACGTTAACAGTAGGTAAAGCAGCAGAAAAACTAGCAGCACTTCTCAAGATCAAAGCAAACCCAAAAAGTCTCCTTTAATCAAGAGAAATTTAGCTAGTGTCAACAAAATTAAACTTACTTTCTAAATACAGAAGAGCAGTCAGAAGAATGGTCTTAATATTGAGAACCAATTACCAAGACTAGCAGTTTCTAGATAAGCCAAAAAGTGTTTTAAGTGACATGACACACTCAGTGACAATGATCTTGTCTTCCTCCATTCTTAACTCCTAAGAAAAATGACTGTAAAAGGTGGCCCTCTTAAAAGGGGATTTTAAAAGGCAGTGGTGGATAAAAAAGTTGGTGTAACTACACAGTGTCATCCAGGGTGGAGGGATAAGGAGAAATTCAGATGTTACTAGTTCTACCGTTCACAGAAAAATATGATTAGATTTTCTTTTTTGGGGAGTGGCAATGACTAGGAGAAAAGACTGAAGGCTTTGTGAGTTTAGGGCTTGATTTGTGGTTTGTTGGGTTTTTTTTTTACTTAAGAGGAAGATCTTGTGCAGTTTTATTTTGTCTGCAGAATTAGAAATTGTCTTCTCTTTTTTAGTATTAGAAAATCAGTTACTAAAATAAAGTAAAATAATTAAGAGCCAAAATAAAGAAATACAGCTAAGGTGAATTTACTGAACAACTGAAAGATAGTATTTAAAAAAATGAATCACTTTAGGCACTCCCAGAAGATCTTTTTCTTATGACTGTCAGAGGCTAAGAGGTCATAGCAGACGAAGTAAAAAACTACATAAAACCCCACTGTAGAACAGCTTAAGTTCTGCAATTCTTTCTTTCTTTTTTTTTTTCCCCCTGCTGATAATGCAATTGCAAAGAATAAAAAACAAGACAAAAATGCCTGGATACAGATGTTGACAATTTTTTGAATCTTCAGAACTTTCTCACATGCCTAGGGAAAAACAGGTGCTGTTAGAAGTGGTGTGTGCTTCAGAGCGCTTAAGGGAAGTCATATGCGCTTTCCTCTCTAAAGATGATTTCCCTCGCTCCCCTTCAAATGGTAACGTATTAGCATACTGCCATGAAATATTTCTGATCCGTTTCAGTATCAGTTTAAAAAATAAAACAAACAACTTCAAAGTATTAGACTAATTGTTTTGGTTTTAATGAACGTGTAAGAAAGAATTAGTAGATCTAAAAAAATCTAATTTACTTGTCTACACAGGCCTTTATTACAGGTTTCACCAATTTCAGAGAATTTACTCTGGCAAGGAGGTAACTGCTGGAACCCAGGTGACTTCAACTCTGTGTCATGAGGCAGCTGTCAGCTGCAGCTCTCTGCGGACAGACAAAGTTGGTCGGAACCTCACACCAAGAAAGATCAGCACCTTCACAGCCTCACCTCTAGAATGAACCACTCCCAGGTTAGCCAAAGGCAGACCAGGGAGTAAACACCATTAAAATAAAAATGAAATACCAAACCTGAGTATATTCACACTCCATCATGAGGGACCACCAGGAAGGGAAAAAACTGCAAAGAAGTCTGTAGCAAAAGAAGACTGAAAATGCAGTAGTGCCAGCAGGAAGCCCCAAAGTAGCTCTGGAGCTGGAAAGACTTTGAGACATAGAAAAGACAGGGAAGTTTGTGCTCCACGGGAAAAATATAAATATAGATGTGGTGCTGTCAATTTTTAATCGGTGGACACTTGTCTAGCAATTAATATTTCAAAAATCATCTCTACATCCTGCATCATTTTCCAGGGGATTCTGTTGAAAGCAGCACCATTTAGCACAGCGTCTGGTACTTACGCTGTTCCTAGAAGGGCATCGGCCAGGCAGCAGTACTGTGCTGTGGTTATACTAAGGCAGCCCTTCACCTCTCATATAAACAGAAGCACACAAAAAGGGGTGACTCAAGAATAAAAGAGGCCACCAAATTATCCTGTTGGACAAAGCCACAGAAGTGCCTTTCATGTGTGATCATATCAGTAGTAATTTTGGAGTAGTTGTTTCAGTTTTGCTTGGCTCTGTTACTCCCGCAACAACCGTGAGCATTTCACCTTTGTGTGAGAAATCCAGATCGTGCAATTTTTCAGATGTCCAGCTGTCATACTGAACCCCATGCATGACTGCTCTCAGTCAAGACGACCCTTTTTAAAGTTCTGTCACACATTTGGTTTCACAATGTCTCTATTCGGACCATAGTATTATAATAGATACATAACATTATAAATAATTTTTAAGAGAGAAAGAGATTTTAGGGTGTTCCAGTTAACCAGCACAAATTAAAAAAAAACACAACAAAACCAAAAAAAACACACACAGAGAAACAAGCAAAAAAATCAACAAAAAAGAGGACTCAAGTCATTATTGTACGTGACAATTCCCATTCCTTTCTCTCCATTACTTAACAGCTTATGCCACAGTCTTTCTTTTTTAAAGAATGTATCACTATGAAACATTCCTCTCTTTTTTTTGGTACTACCAAGTTTTCTTGTGAAATAAACAGGAAATTAATGACTACTTCAAAACAGATATCCATATCTCCATGTTTTGAATTAACAAAAGTAATTACAATATTTATATCCAAAGACACAAATTTAAAACTGCATCCAACTCCTGTTACTTTCTATGAGTAAACCCAGTTACAAAAATACTGAATGAACTTGTGGTCTCTTAACAGGCAGAATTTAAGAAAATGACACGATCTTTCAAATCAGCATCACAAGAATCTGTGGAGTTCCAAATAAATACCACAGGAAGACAGTGAGTACGTTTCAGGAGTGCAGCCTACGTTTCTGCTCACAAGTCCACACAAAACACCTAATCTTGTCAATCTGATTTCTTTATGCTAAACTAACTTCTGTAGTGAAAGAAAGGACAAGTCCCTAAGAGGTCAGAATCAAGAGTGTAAGAAAGGGTATTTCATGCCCAGATAAACCAGCTGAAGCATCACAAAAATTTGCGAATAACAACCTCAAAAAATCATACCTTTACATGATACCTTGGGAACAAGCTAACAGTGATTCCTGTGTGCAAACAGTACTTGTCAAAGCTACCTCATTTAATGAGGAGGGTCATCGTCTAAATTGAGGACAAATGCATATATACAAAAGTGCCAGTTATACCCTTACATAAGAAGTAGTGATTGAATCAAAGTGCTCAGATCATCATTGCTAAAAAACTGTTAGAAGAAAACAGTCATTCTAGCACAGTTCTCTGTAAAGACTGTTTTCCACTAATTTCCCAACCCCTAGGATTAACGAAACTAAAAAATTAGTATATGATGATCCATTTTTTCAGATTATATTCTGCATTTCTGAGTACCACAGCAACAGAGCACGTAAGACCTATCAAAACAAGACAATTTTGTTATATAGTCTTACATAATAAAGAATAGGATTCAAAGATTTCTTTATGGGTCTGGTTCTGAGAAAAGACTTAGAGAGAATTACAAGATACCCCAAGGAGCAGCACATGCTCAATTTCACAGTGTTAGAAAGGGAAGGATGGGGATGGATAAAATTTTATGACAGCACTAGTTCACTTGAAATTTTGTGAGTGCTAGCATGACAACTCCCTGCAACGCAGTTTCGAAGAAAAGCACCAGATTACGTATGTGAAACAAAAATTTCTTACCTGTGACTTCCATCCAGATTTGATTTGTGGATGAAATTCAGTTTAGCATCTGCCCAATAAAGTTTCTGTTCCTCATAATCCAACGTCAGTCCATTTGGCCAATATATGTCCGTGTTAACTATAATGGAGCGGCTTGAACCATCCATCCCAGCGCGTTCTATCTTTGGCACTTCTCCCCAGTCTGTCCAATACATGAACCTATAATTATTTCAAAAAGAGACAACAAAAGAAAGCAATCACTTATAAATTTACATCTGGAACACTGACTGCAACTTTCAGTAAAGGCAAAGGCACTCTCTAGTCTACAGAGATTGTGTCTGTAGTGCTCCGTTCTACTGGGTAAGGCACACATGTCCAGTGAAACACAACAGAACAAAGTTACTTTACAAAAAGCTGAAGAAAAACAACTTAAGACAAATCCACAATACTATATTACATTAAACCTCCATATGCTTTTTTTGTGAAGATGGATATTACAGACCATCATGAAAGTACAACAGCCTCTTTCACCTTGGTCAAACAGAAAAAAGGTGTGTGGACTTACAGTGAATATAGCAGCTGCATGCAACGCAGTGAACTGTATTTGATAGAAGACTGATTCATGTCTCTTTTTTTTTTTTTCAGAGACAGGCAGCTAAATCAACATGTCTAGAAACACAGTTAGCACCCAGTGACCTGGCAAAATACTCCATAAAATCTTTTAAGACTGGGAAAGCAAGTATTAAAACATGTTACCATTTACTGACACATACTTAAACATTATTTAGCACGTAGTAGAGGGAGGGCAGTTACCTAGTTGCATTTAAAACTGAGGTGAAGCAAGGGAAACCACTTTATTACAGCTGGAGACTAGCAGGGGGTAAGAATATTTGTCCTTTTTATGCAGGTGGTAGAAAATGGATTTACTTTTGTGGGTTGTTAACAGAATGCATAACTTAACACAAGTACCATATAATATAAACAGATCAGACAAAGTGTGTCCCTGGCGCTAGCTCTGTTTTGTTGTTGCAGCTGGGACAGACAAGAAGACAAGATGACTAGTGTCCTAAATTCCTTCTCATAACCTCATGACATAAGCCAGCATACCTGCTCGTATCTGTGCTCCCTAACCTGGCTCAGTCAAAATAATCCAGACTGGGAAAGATCTGAAGGCTCTAAACCAACCCAGATCATCACACAACCACAACATGTCACTGTATGGTGCCCACATGTGAAGAGGCCTGGCCACCCATCCTTTAAAGAAAAACAAATGTGTAACACATTTAAAAAACATTTGCAGATAAAGTTTTTCTTGGAAAAAGTTTATTTTTCTTTATTTAAAAAACTCAGGAAATTTCATGTGATATTTCCCCCCTTGATTCAAGTCTACAGTGTGTTTGTTTTAATGCACAGCTATATCTGCGGACAGAAATGCAGCTGATTAACACCAATATCGCCCTATTCCATCCCAAGTGAGTCATTGTTCACAGAGCAACATGCCTGGCTAAAACACAGAACACAAATATGTAAAGAGAACGCGTGAGATTTCTGTAGGCATAAACAAGTGCTACAGAGAAACTGGTTTTCCAAGAGGAAGAAGGAAAAAGCCAGATAATTTTCACATATGTAGCACAGTAGCAAGTCACTTGGTCAAGCTACACAGTAAGCAGGCTACATGCTTGAAAAAAGAAAAGTTAAAGTCAAGCAGCATTTTACCAGCAAACACATATAAGAAAGAAGAGAGAAAAAAAGAGAGGTTTATTTTAAACTTCTTTTAAAAGAAGATGACCCTTCTTTGCCCCAGCTGTCAAGTCCTAGACTTCCAAATAGTTCATCAAGGTTAATAGGTTCCAAGGCTCTGGCCACCCCGCTAGACTGATTCTTCAGGCTGAAACAGCTCATTAGTCTCTGTAAAGCCTCATCTTCTTCCCATCTCCCTCTCGCCTCTCATGCACGCTGCAGTTACTCAGGCTAAACTGGGTAAGGCTACCTTGGAAACAAAGAAAAGCCTTTGTGGACTTCACAAAACTATCCCCATTTCATTTGTCAGAGGAACATACATGTACGTAGAACTGGCTTTAAGATTCACCAACATCCTCCAGGGATGGCAACTTCACCACTGCCCTGGGCAG
>NW_009735810.1:10215-21085 GCF_000703405.1 Apaloderma vittatum | reverse complement strand
CCATCCATAACGCTGCTGCGTCCTTTGAGAACGCACGTAGAATTAGTGTTGAGGAGAAAAGACAGCGCAGAAAGAACCGTGCCTCACCAATACGGCCTAAGGAGACTTTCCACTGTGCCTTTTGCAACTGGACTTGCCTATCCTGCATTGGCCTTTTTATCCATCAGTGTGCTTGTAGCAAGTGTGGGTAGAGCCCTTCCCATATCTTCATTCGCGAAGCCTAGCCATGATTACTCACCACTAGGGAGAACAGACCAATCCCCTATCATACTATCAAAGACGTACATGGGATTAGATGACCTAATTTCTGCTTGATAGAGAAGTTTGTACTTCAGAGCTAAGCAGGTATTGATGTAGCCACAAATGAAATGGGATTTGAGTCAGTGGATTGTCACTAGTTAAAAATGAGGACTGCCCTGCCTATTTATTTCAGTCCTTATCTTGCCCCAGCTCTTCTCTCTGTCAGTTCACCTGTGAGCTATTTTGCCTCCTCTCACTACGTGCAACCAGCAGATTAATTGTAAGTAAGCACACATTGCTCTTGTGTGTGGCACTTCTCTCCTGAGGTTCTCAAAAGGTTGTGAGAGTATTGGAAAGTGTAATTAGTTCTCCTACCACAGAAGAGAACACCAGTCTGGCAAAATAGAGAAGTAGTGCTATAGCAGTGCACTGTTCGTCAAATTGGGTTTGGAGAGGGTGTTGTAGTTCTTGGGCACCACTTGTCTTTGTTGGATTCCTTTGCTCTGTCAGGGCATAGAGCTCTGTTGTTCAATTAAATGTAAAAAAAAAACCAATAAGGCCCAGATCTCAAAGGTGTTAGAAAATAGCTACTGTGAAATAAGTAGTAGCTGGGCTGTCACATTGAGTTAGCAGTAGTATTTTTCAGTGGTAATTTGCTATAGTTATTAATGTTTAGGAAGATTTGTATGTATGTTTTATTGTTTGCAAGTGAAGCTGACAGGAGCTATGCAGATCTGGTTCTCCTAACAGAACTGGAAGAGTTCCCTTACGGAGAATTGAAGTTTGGAAGTTTGCAAACTCTTTATCTTTGTCTCCAAATTTGTGCCTCGATCTTTCGTCAGGGACTCAGACAAGCCTCACAATTGTGATTTGTTCTTCAGCCTTGAGGTGCTCTCATGCTCTCACCTTATCTTTCTTCTGTGCCCTGTGATTAAATCATAGAATCATAGAATCATAGAATCATAGAATTGTCTGGGTTGGAAGGGACCTGAAAGATCATCCAGTTCCAACCCCTCTGCCATGGGCAGGGACGTCACCCACCAGATCAGGTTGCTCAGAGCTGCATCCAGCCTGGCCTTAAAAACTTCCAAGGATGGGGCTTCCACCCCCTCTCTGGGCAACCTGTGCCAGTGTCTCACCACCCTCATGGTGAAGAACTTCTTCCTAATGTCTAATTGGAATCTACCTGTTTCTAGCTTTGCTCTGTATGTTGTAAATATATGTCGCATAGCTCTCATTGGAAATCAGCATGACATCTCACCAGCTGGATCAGGGTCCAAAGTTCTGCCTAATTTCTCCAGGCTCTCACGTGTCCATTTGCTTCTCCTCCAAGTGGGGTGAGACAGGTGGGTCATGGAATCTGCTCCGCCTTCCTTCAGAACTTGGATTGTGGTGTAGGTAGCTTGGTCAGGGAGTGTGGGCTGTGCTCCACTGCCACTGTGCCATCCTGCTATGAGGTTTCACCACCTCAGTGTTGACGCGGAAGTCACGGACACTGCTGACGATCAATGTGATCAAGCAAATGCCACTTTATTAACGGACTAACGCGGTTAATATACAGTTCCCAACGTCCTTGTTTTCCAAATGCTCTCTATTGATTGGCTATTAACAACAAGCACACGTAGTCCATGCTCCTGTTCACGCACTGTTTTCCTTTGCTGATTCGCTCTTCACTGCTGATCACGCTCCTGTTTCTCCCCACCTGCAGCCTGGGTTTGTTTCTGTTTTTCAGTCACATACACCAGCCACAGCTCCTTGTTTTTGTTTGCTTCAGCATATTCTCACAGCTAGTGACCTTCACAATGTCCTTCACAAACTCTTGTCAAGTGAGGCCTAAAACTTGTCTAAAAACAGGCTGCCTGGCTTGTTCAAAACATGTCTGCTATCACACACCTCAGTGCATGGCAGGAGAGTACAAAGGAAAAAGGAGGGAATGTAGAGCTTTAGGACAACGTCATAAGGGGAAGTGCATGGAGGTAGCTGCAGTCGAGTCCAGGTAAGTCACAGTTTTTAATGGCTCATCTACTCCCTTATTACCTAGTCTCTTTTTGGTGAAGTGTTACCTCAGGGAAAGAAAAGGTTGAAAGGTGTGCCACAAACCTAGGGCCTTAAATGTGGGAGAATTAGCTGGCCTGAGGAACCAGGGGAAAAGAGAGATTGCAAGGAAAAGAAACTGGCAGGCAAGTGTTAAGCCTTCTCTCCCTGGGTGGAAGTGTTGGAGGGAGGAGAGAAGGGAATTTCAAGGATTTAGAGGCTTAGTTGCCTTGGGGAAATGCAGCCTAATAAAATTAATTTCAAGGACAACCTGAGCTGGCTTATTTTGTTGTGGGGAAAGAAACAGAATGTTGTCAGCTGAATCATGAACATCCCTCACTCTTCCCAGTCAGGCACTGGAGAGAGTGGTCTTGAACGTGGTCTGGACTGCTGGTGCCTCACTGCCAGGTTAGCCTTTTCCCAGTAGCTCTCCAGCAGCCTTTGTCATGCAGGAGGTCAGGCTAGGTGGTCTGCTGGTCCTTTCTGGCCTGAAAAACTGCCGAAAACCATTTCCCCTCATCAGAGTTTGCTTTGCAGCAATTAGTTTTAGCTCAATTTGGGCATGACCTTGCTTGGACATCTTGACCACAGGGGAAAGGAGGATCAAGTTCAAACAGATGAGAATCAAGTTTTGTGCCTTCATGATCCTGATGTGCCTTGGAGGGTGCCTGTGCTCTGGCTGCTCTGTATGAGTAGCTCCAGCTGGAGCCCAGCAAGGCAGGAAGCTGGTGAGGCAGGACAGAGGTAGGAAAAAATCCACAGGATGTACCTGCCAGATATAATTTCTCTCAGAAAGGGAGAGAAATAACTGTCAGGGCTGTTTTTTCAAGATCTTACTTTCATGTAACATTGCCTGAATATGAAGCCCTCTCCTTTTAGTGTCTGACTGTTGAGAAGCGTCTACTTTTATTTTCTAAGCTATGTATTAATATGTTTGCAGGCAGAGGGACCTGTTCTCCTTTGCTTCTTGCAACAACAGGGCAGAATCACAAGACTTTCCACAAGCTGCCAATACCTACTGAAGCATAGATCATTCCTCCTCAAAATTAGACTGGACTGTACACCAATGCCAACACCAGCTTTACCTGCCCACACTGCCATTGCATAGCCCAAGTCTCTGGCTGCCACCAGTGGCTGAACTCCCCAGCGTGGAGGAGATCTCAGTAACACACTGCAGAGCAGCAACTTCTGTCTGCACAGCAGACCCCGCAGCGCTAGAACTCCGAGTGACAGAACAGTATTCTCTGGGCTGCTTCTAAGGGTTGTACAAAATTGGGACTAAAGAAAACCTGGCAGTGAATTCTGGTTTATTATGTTTCCCAAGGGAAGTTTTTTTCAGGGTAAGCATGTTGAAAGAGTTAAAAATCACTGCATTTGAATGATTCTTATTTCCAGGCCAGAGCATGGGCAACTAATTTGATTTGGGCAGCATAATGAAAACAATATAGTATTTTTCTTAATCAGCTTCATCCTGATCTTAGATCTGAATGAACTGATGACCTATACTGTCTTTCTTGGTACTTCTAAAGCCCCTTTCACCGTAGATATGACCTGCTTCTGGGGGTTTCTTTCTCATTCCCCTCAGTATCACAATACAAGTTTAGACCTGCTTGGTGCAATGTGAACAAGTGAACACTTAGACGAAGTGTGCAAAGCATTGCACAAAAATGAAATTCTCCATACCTTTCACCTTCTTTGCTGTAATTGTTAAACAATGACCCTTCCCCACACCATCTGAGTTAAATGATAGGGTCCAAGAAAATGACAGCCTGTCTATTTAAAGTTATCCATTCTTGTACATCTTGGCACCTCCAAATCATGAGCAGGATCAAGAGGACTTCCCAGCTGGCAATTTCTGCAGGTTCAGAAATAAGAAATATTGGCTTGTGAAAGTGTTTAAGCACATCTAGAATCTGATTTGGGTTAAGCTGAGGGAACTCTCCAGAAGTTGCAATTGTCATGAAAGAGTAAATAATATTCCCTACAAGAAGTATGAAATCATGAAATATTCTGAAAACCTGAATTTGTATTGTATACTGTTGATTTCCTCTTGTAACCTTTTACATGCTGCTTATATTGGCTATGTCTGCTCAGTGAGGATATTGCTACTTTCTTCCTCTCCTTGATTTAAAATGTATGCTCTCAAGAGATTTGGGTATATGATGACTATACTTTCCAGTCCTGAATTTCTAGAAGCTGAAGGCCCCGAAAATATGAGGTTAGATTAAGACATCATGGTACCTTTATTTCAAAGGGGGATTTGCTTTTCTATGTTGAGAATGTGGAGTATATAGGGATATGTAATGTTGTCATGATTACATGTCAGTGGCTGTGCAATACTGTCAAGATTTACTTCAAGATCTTGAGGGAAAGATTTATTTCCCCTAGAAGGTAGAATACAAACCAAAACCCTCTCATAACTTCAATGAAGGAGTGTGTGCTCACCTTGTGACTGAATAGGGAAATGACGTTAGGAAATGTACCTGTTCTCATTGTACTAGGAATTCTGGCAACCATGAATGTCAGAGGTGGCAAGTCCCTTGGGCACTGCTCTAAAATGATCCTGCTTTTATAATTTCTCTGTTTATCCAGTTGGGCACATGGTTCCAAATAATGAATATTATTAGATGAGTGTTGGCCCGGCATGTGATATCAGACCTATACCTTCTTGTTGCTTGTGCCTCTCTGACTCACTTGGAAATGACGCGCTCAGCATGGGTCTCATCCATAAAAACAACTGGGTAGCTTGAAACGTATAAAGGCACCCTGGAGCAAAAATGTACTCACATGACAAAAGCTGGCCAGGCTTCATGGTTTTCCCTGTCATCTTAGAGTATTCTGTTTGAGCTCAAGCTTCTCTGGGGCTTGTTGACAAATAAGTGCTTGCTTGTACACATCGCTAGTTTAGCTGTGTGCCACTGTGCTGGTTTGTTTTGCCTGTGTTTGTACTGTTGCAGAGTGGCAGTCCTGGGAGGCACAGAGAGCTTGCTGTGGTTTTTCTGCTATTTTTATAAAGCCTGGACTCCAGAGAGGCCTTGGTCAAGGTGAGCTTTCCTTCCTGCCCCTGCTTCCATCGCCATTTTCCACACAATTTGCAGACTGGGTGTAAGTTGCTTCTCCCGAAGCTGACCTAGTGAGTGACTTTCAAAGTCCAAAAAGCTGTCAAAACTGTGCTCAGACCCCACCTGAAACTGACTGTTCATTTTTCCCCTGAAAATGAATAGCAAAATAGTTGGTGAGAGTGGTCTTGGGACCATATTTACCAGAGGGTGCAGACCTTGCTAGTGAATTTGGAGATCCTATTCTGAGAATATGAAAGGCTGTCAGCTTATATAAAGTCTTATGCAAGGAATTATTCTAGGGAGAATTCAAAGCTGATTTTTCCTCCCACCTGTGGCTATCCATTACATTTTGCCTACGTGTTCTTTCCATGCCTTTTTTATTCTTTAGTGAACTTAATACTTAAGCTACTGAGCACATTAGTAATGCTTGATTGCAGCCTCTAGCCCCTGTGTTTTGGTGCTGTAGCTCTGTTATTACAGAGGTGGGAATGCCCTTGGCCTCTTAGTCAGCTGCTCTCTACTGAGCAGGAAACAACACCTCATTAATATCTCTTACTGACCAGTGATTGCTAGGTGTTGCTTTGTGGAATGAGAGAAGAAAAAGGCTTTTTATGGTGTTCGGCCTATCTCCTGAATATTTATAGGCCTACTCTGCCTATAAATAAACTTCTAACAGGAATTGTCTCAGTGCAAGCTATTGATGGGCTTAGTATTGTGCAAGTGTGTCCTCTACTCTGAGCCACTGCAGGCTCAATCGAATGAAGGCCGTCTGGAGGCCTGCTGCACCTCCAGTATCGGATGCTGTGTGTTTTGGGGGCATGGGGAGTGGGCAGCTTGGAGAGGAGTGGTGCTTCTACCCCATGAAGGAGGGGACCCCCATGGGAGCACCTTGTGAGGGCCTCGGGTGCACGAGGGAGCACCTTATAGCAGATACGGGAGCACAAGAGACACCTGTTACTGCTGACTTCTGGGCCTGCTTTCATTTAAATTAGTGGCAGCTTGCTGCTGATGTGAGCTAGTAGGACCTGTGCTCAACAAGTTCTTTCCTGTCTTGGGTCATATATTAGATTAAATTGATCATGTACAGTGATGGAAAATTCTGTCTTTCATGTTACGTTTTTTTCTCTACATGGAGAAACTCAGTGCATTAAGAACTGGATCCATTAAGAAAAGTGTGTCCAGCAGGTCTAGGGAGGTTCTCCTCCACCTCTACTCTGCCCTGGTGAGACCACACCTGGAATATTGTATCCAGTTTTGGGCTCTCCAGGTCAAGAGAGACAGGGACCTACTGGAGAGGGTCCAGCAGACAGCTACGAAGATGATTAAGGGACTTGAACATCTCTTCTGTGAAAAGAGACTGAGAGAACTGGGGCTGTTTAGGCTTGAAAAGAGATGGCTGAGAGGGGGCCTTATTAACATATATGAATATCTGAGGGGTGAGTGTCAAAAAGAAGGGGACAATCTCTTTTCAGGGGTGCCCAGTAATAGAACAAGGAATAATGGGTTTAAGTTAGAACATAGGAAGTTCCACCTCAACATGACGAGAAACTTCTTTACTGTGAGGGTGACAGAGCACTGGCACAGGCTGCCCAGGGAGGCTGTGGAGTCTCCTTCTCTGGAGACTTTCAAAACCTGCCTGGACGCGTTCCTGTGGGGCCTGCCCTGGGTGATCCTGCTCTGGCAGGGGGCTTGGACTAGATGATCTCTAGAGATCCATTCCAACCCCTGACATCCTGCGATTCTATGAGTGATATTGTACTGTAAAGCACAGAAGTATAGATAACAGCTTTTCTGTCTGGGAATAGCATATAGTCTAATTTATGTTTACTCTCCCGCATGCTTCAGATCTCTGCAGGATGGATTTCACTGAATAATGTTTTTCTTTCATGATTCATATATTTAGAAAGACCTTTCTTCTGGGGTGATTAGTGACAGGACAGTGTACGCAGCTTCATCCTCCACTCTATTCTGAAAGAACGGCAGATGTTTGTATACTAATTCCACAAGGATTGCACCTCTGCTGGGGAAAAACAGCTGCCTCTGGATTCAGTCTGTCCTAATGATCAGAAGTGATCAGCATTTTAGTTTTCCTATATAGCATTAAAACAATAGCGCAGATATAATCAGAAAAAAAGGACTTTCACTGAAGTTCCTATGTTACTGTTTCTACCTACTTCTTAGAGATGTCTTCTGTGACTATTTGCTAGAGGTCTGCATAAGAGGTATCTAAGCAAAAGCAGCTTATAGGTAGAGAATACATGTGGCAAAAAATACACGCATGCAACATTTTGTCTGGAAAACTAAACCCAAGAATTGTGCTTATCTGGTTTAGAAATGGAAGATTGTAGTAAGAATTGCAGAATGTATACAGTTGAGGCTGAGAAAATTCAACTCAAAATTTCAATTTTGGATTCTCAGAGAGAACTGGAAATGATCTATGTATAAGGTGTTGCTGACCTACAGTTATTTAACAAATAATATCAATTATAATAATCATGCTTAATACAGTAAATTAGTTCAGAATCTTTTTCACAAATGGTTGTCAAATTAGGATGAAGTAAACTTAATCAGATTAAGTAATTTTCTACCAGTCAGTAGGATCTACGAGGGACTGATTTTAAGTCACTTCAATTTTAAATCAATAAGCTTAAAATGTCTTTTTAATTCAGTCACTTTAATGGCATTGTTTTTAACTTGTGTTTTCCCAAGTCAAGAGTTGTCACACTAACTATAACAAATTTTGAATTGCTCATTGTAGTCAAATAAGGATATTCTGTAGTGTATACTTGAGCAATTACATTAAAATAAATGTTTTTTGCATTGTAATATTCCCATTGTAGTAGATTCAGGAGCAGGTGAATGAAACATTTCATATTTATGATATAATTAAATTTCTACTTACTCTTTGTATCAAGTTAATTTTGGAAGAAGACTGGAACACAGTCGTATATTGAAAATCAACATTCTAAATAGTTTCTAATATGACTTAATAGATTTTCCACAGTGAATAAGTTTTTGACATCTTCAGTAAAAATTGCACTCTTTTTAATTCTGGATAACAGCAGCGAATATGCCAATATAGAAACTCTAGGTGCTGACATTTGAATGAGTAGAAACTTTTTATACTCAGGAAATTATTTGCTGTAGTTTATTTATAAAGTGGGATATGATAACGTACTTAAGGGGTTTCACCCCATTCTTTCTATTAAAAAAGTAATGACTTAACTCCTTACAAAAGCTCACTGACTTAGTAAATGACAGTTTTAAATTGCTTAATTGATAGTATTATAGTAATTTATTAACATTATATTTTAATTTAATTTGAGATATAAAGTAGGTTCATTTTTGAAGTATAATAATATAATCAGAGAAAGATTAATACTTTGTGTAATTGATTTTTCTCCACCTTGTTTACATATAACAAATTGGAGTGTCAGAAAAGATATAGCTATCTCAAATACAAAGATTGCTGAAATATAAGAAAATAAAAAGTATTTGGCAGCGATTACGGAAAATTGCTGTGGGTAGTTCAAAGTAAGAGCTTAGGTTTCTAATAGCAATTGAAGTCTAGTTTTCCCTCATGTTGAAATTAGTTTAAGAGGTGTATTTATTTATTGCCTGCCTATACTTTAAATTACCAGAATGCATTTAAACTGTGCGAGAGATGAGTATTTAACTTGTGTTGGGTGTGTATGCCTGTTCTGGACAGGGGCTTCATGTGGCAGTAGGTCCTGTCCCTCACATGGTCTAGAGCGTATTTGCGGCATGGGGCAGTACCAACAGGATGCCCATTGCTGGTGGCAGTCTCCACTTACTTTCTTGCAAGCAGTAGTGCTGTGCTTTGTGTATGTTGGGTCAATTAGGTATATAAACACCTTAAAAACTGGAGAGCTGCAACTCGTAATTCTGATTTTTTTTTAAAAAATGTATTTAACAAGTTAGTCCATATACTCCAGTTTTGACACTGAGAAGTTGAATTGGCAGGCAGAAGCCTTGGGTTATTGCTTGATTTGCTTCATTTTATTCTTTTCCCTTCTGTTTCTAATGTCACTCTTTGCAGCTTTGATCGAAGAAAGCTTTGAAACCTTTCTTCTTCAGCTCTTAACAAACTGTAGCTTTAGATCAACTAACTGCATAAATGTAGAGCTCAACTCCCTCCTGTTTGAAGAAAGTCAGCCCTTCTCAGTGTGGAAATGTACCTCTTCAATGAGGAATCCAAACCAGAGAATTAGGATGTTTGATTCATCCAAAAGAATTCTGCAAAGTAACCGTAAAATTTTGTAAATAAAAATGTGTGGGTTTTTTAAAAAAATATTTAATGTATGTTTAAACAGAAATTAAACTAGACTTTCTTTGCCTGCTCTTATTAGTGTAGACTTAGTGGAAATATGAATTTAGATTGTGAAAAGACAGGAGATAGAAAGAAGGGTAAAAATGGAAATAAACACATTGACTGAGCCCATCTCGGACTGAGTGAAGTGCAGAAAGTAAGCAAATAGATTCACTAATGGATCTATTTTACTGCCTTAGCTATAGTAATTTATTCTGAGTCAGCGTCTGCTATTTTAACCGTTGCCTTCATTTTATTCCTTGCAAGCAAAATAATGTGCATCTAATACGATTCAGACATATTTGTCTGTCTTTACAAGACGATAGTATCTGTACTTCCTTTGCTTTCTTTTTTCCTTCTTCAAATTATGGTCAACTGGCCTCAATTTCTACAGTTTTCTTTTAATGTTGATGCTTGATCAGGTTAGAGTGATATGACAAACTGGACAAAAACACAGAAACTTTCTACAGGATGAAAAGAAAAATTGAATATATATGTGAAGTATTTGGTTGTACATCTTTTGCCTTTATTATTCTAATCATGAACTCCTATTTTAATAGAATTATCAGTGCATAGTGTACTTTGATAATTGACATTCTGTATGAATTGGCTATTTGGTCTCAATCTTGGGCTCAGCAAGATCATTGGGTCAGGGTGCTGTCACATAAGCTAAGTTACCTTTAAAATAAAATCACAGACAGAATATTCGGGGTTGGAAGGGACCTCGAAAGACCATCTAGTCCAAGCTCCCTGCCAGAGCAGGATCACCTACAGTAGGTCACACAGGAACGAGTCCAGGCGGGTTTTGAATGTCTCCAGAGAAGGAGACTCCACAACCTCCCTGGGCAGCCTGTGCCAGTGCTCTGTCACCCTCACAGTGAAAAAGATTTTCCTAATGATTTTGTGGAACCTCCTGTGTTCCAGGTTGTACCGATTGCTCCTTGTCCTGTTATTGGACATCACTGAGAAGAGCCTGGCTCTGTCCTCCTGACACTCATCCTGTGCATAAACATTAATGAGGTCACCCCTCAGCCTCCTTTTCTCCAAGCTGAAGAGACCCAGCTCCTTCAGCCTTTCCTCATAAGGGAGATGTTCCACTCCCTTCAGCATCTTTGGGGCTCTGCGCTGGACTCTCTCAAGCAGTTCCCTGTCTCTCTTGAGCTGAGGGGCCCAGAACTGGACACAATATTCCAGATGTGGCCTC
>NW_009735810.1:0-10110 GCF_000703405.1 Apaloderma vittatum | reverse complement strand
GTCTGGCTGCCCACCCGAACCCCCAGGTCCCTCTCCCCTACGCTGCTCTCCAGCAGTTCAGTCCCCAACCTGCACTGGTACTTGGGGTTGTTCTACACTTGACTCTACACTTGCCCTTGTTTTATTTCATAAAATTTCTCCCCACCCAACTCTCCAGCCTGTCTGGGTCTCGCTGGGTTGCAGCACAGCCTTCTGGTGTGTCAACCACTCCTCCTAGTTTGGTGTCATCAGCAAACTTGCTGAAGGTGCGCTCTATTCTTTCATCCAGGTCATTAATGAATATATTGAATAGCACTGGTTCCAGCACTGACCCCTGAGGGACCCCACTAGACACAGGCCTCCAGCTGGACTCTGCCCCATTGACTACAACTCTCTGGCTTCTTCCCTTCAGCCAGTTCACAACCCACTTCACTACCCGATCATCCAGACCACACTTCCTCCATTTAGCTACGAGTATGCTGTGGGAGACGGTGTCAAAGGCTTTACTGAAATACAGATAAACCACGTCCACTGCACAGCCATCATCTATACACCTGTTTATGCCTTCTTAAAAGGCTGTCAGGTTGGTCAAACATGACTTCCCCTTGGTAAAGCCATGCTGACTGCTCCTAATGACCCTCATGTCTTTGATATGCCTAGAGACAGCGCCAAGGATAAGTTGTTCCATCACATTTGCAGGGATGGAAGTGAGGCTGAATAGTCTGTAGTTACCTGGGTCCTCCTTCCTGCCCTTCTTGAAGACTGGGGTGACATTCGCTTTCCTCCAGTCCTCAGGCACCTCACCTGTTGCCCATGACTTACCAAAGATGATGGAGAGAGGCCTAGCAATGACTCCCGCCAGCTCCCTCATTATCTGCAGGTGCATCCCATAAGGGCCCATGGATTTATGGATGTTCAAGTGTTCAAACTGATCCCTAACCCAGTCCTCCTCAACCAGGGCAAACTCCTCCTTTATCCTGACTTCCTCTGGGGCCTCAGGGGACTGAGGCACCTGAGAGCAGCCTCCAACAGTGTAGACAGAGGCAAAGAAGGCTTTCAGCAACTCTGCCTTGTTTCTATCCTCTGCCTCCAGGGCACCCGCCTTATTCACCAGAGGGCCTACATTGCCTCTTGTGTTAGTTTTGTCGGCAATGTATTTGAAGAAGCCTTTTCTGTTGTCCTTGACCTCCTTTGCAAATTTTAATTCCAAGGAGGCCTCAGCTTTTCTAATTGCCTCCCTACATTCTCTGACAGCAGTCCTATACTCCATCCAAGTGGCCAGCCCTTCCTTCCGTGATTTATATACTCTCTTCTTCCACTTGAGTTTGCCCAGCAGTTCCCTGGTTAACCATGTCCAGGGTTGCAATCCTGCTTGGTATTCTGTTCCTGATCCTGAACTCCACCATCTGGTGGTTGCTGTAGCCAAAGCTGCCCTCAGCCTTCAAAAGACTGAATACTGGCAGAAATATTCAGGCTAGGTCATGTCTTAAGTTCCTTCTTTTCCATGTTGTTCCTAATGTTGTGAGGAATTTATATCTGAAGATTGTTCACGCTCTTTTGTCTAGTAATTAATCACCTCAGGGACAAGGAGTTACAAGGCATTTTTGTAAATCCTTCTGAAAGTCTAATTTGTTGGCTGCTATCCAAGGTAGAGTCAACTGATCACTCCTGATTCCAAAGGATATGGCATTGCCTGCATAAGCTCGAAGATGGGTTTTGTCTTTTCTTACACACAACTTAAATGAACGTATGTGATCCTTTAATTGCATTGCACATCTTATGTCCATCTGCGGTTTTGTCAATTATTCAGAGATATTGGCCTCACAATCAACAATCAGTTGATTTCTTTAGGAAGGTTATTTTTGGCTTATGGAAGAATGTTCTTTTTCATCACACTAAGAACCAGGAACTCCATCCTTGAAATGAGAACAACTGCGGCAGATAAAAAAGTGAGTAACTGAAAAACACTCTGTGACAGATAAGCCTACAACCTGAGTAAATAATTTGAAGGGTTTATACCAAACAAGTACCTAAAACCAGCTTTGAAGGAAGAGCCCTCAGTATGCCAATGAAGTTGTCGCTATGCCAAATGATTTCGTGATATGCTGTAGGTCTACCTAACCACATAAACAATTATTTGTATATGTTACAGACATTATATGTGTTTCATATTGGATTTTTAAATAAGAATCTTAAGTCCTCTCTGTGTCTATTTAGGTATAGAATATTAATAACTCATTGTAATAGCACCAGCTAGAATGTTTCCAGGCTGCAAGACCTTTTAGCTAATTTTCTCCTTTACTCTGCCTGTAGGGTACGTAGGCGGGTGGTGAAATATTTTCTTTTCAGTGAAAGAAATTTCTGTTACAGAAGCTGTTAGAGAAACTTCTGTGGTCAATGCCAACCTGAGCAAGAGTTTGTTGGACTTCCCCTCTGTTACCTTCTGTGTGCCTTTAGTGCATGCACAGAGAGAAAGGAATGGGGAAATAGGAAAGTAACTCTGAATCTAGCAATGAAGAATTAAAATTGAGAAGAACTCAAAGACATTCTTCTTGGAGAAGGCAAAGCTCAGCTAAACAATTCATTTTGCACAACAAAAGAACTGGGAGTTCTCAAATACATTCATAAAACTTCTGTCCCAGCTGACATTGATTTAAAGATTAAATTAGTACATTTATCTACATGACAGCTGAGAGTGCATACTCGTGTTGATAAGGATGGGAAGTGTTAAGCTAAAAAGAGGAAGTGTCATTATTAAGAATTAAATCAAATAAGATGAAAATTTAGAATAAATACCAAGATTATGATTCGTAATCAAGTGCCTAAAAATGCATAGTAGTATAGAGTGCAAGAGAAATGTTTTCTTTTTTACAGCTAAAGTAATTTTATATACAACCAACTGAAAGGCTACTTTCTGAATGGCCAGCAGGGCCAAGGATGTATTGTGAATTAGCCCCAGTAGGCAGCTCAGCCCCACCGAGCCACTCGCTACTCTCCCAGTGTGGTGAGGGAGAGAACTGGAAGGGAAAAATTGAGTAAACTTGTGGGTTGACATAAAAACAGTGTAATAGGTAAAAAAAAGCTCCACGGGAAAGCAAAACAAAGTAAGGAATTAACTCACTACTTCCCATTGGCAGGCAGGTGTCTCTTGCTTTCCATCTTTAGGAAAGCAGAACTTCATCTCACGTGCTATTTACTTGAGAAGACAAATACCATAACTCTGAACATATTCCCCCTTCCTCCAACTTTTACTGGTAAGCATGATGTCATATGATGTGGGATATCCCTTTGGTCAGTCGGGGTCAGCTGTCCCAGCTGTGTCCTCTCTCAAGTTCTTGTGCACCCCCAGCCTGCTCACTGTTAGGGCTGGGCGAGAAACAAAAAAAGGTGTTGGTGCTCTGGGATGTTTTAGCTATTGCTGTTTAGCTGCTCAGCAACAGCTAAAACATCCCTGTATTATCAACACTGGTTTGGTCACAAATCCCAGACATAACACCAGACAAGCTATTATGCAGAAAATAACAGCCAAGACCGGTGCAGGATAAAATGTCCCTTACCTTTTGAATGTACGGGGGACTGAGAATTATGGCTTTGTAGTGTTAAAAATGGCTGGAATTCAGTCTCTTTTCAGTGATGTCCAATGACAGGACAAGGGGCAATGGGTACAAGCTGGAACATAGGAGATTCCACAAAAAATATTAGAAAAAACTTTTTTACTGTGAGGGTAACAGAGCACTGGCACAGGCTGCCCAGGGAGGTTGTGGAGTCTCCTTCTCTGCAGACATTCAAAACCCACCTGGACACGTACCTGTGTGACCTACTATAGGTGATCCTGCTCTGGCAGGGGGGCTGGACTAGACGATCTTCTGAGGTCCCTTCCAACCCCTGATATTCTGTGATTCTGTGATTAGTTGTTAGATGAGACTAAAAAAATTCTTGATATGAGTCTATGAAGAAGAGAACTCTATTGCTTAATTTTATCTCTTTTTTCTTTCTCTACATAATCATGTGCTTTATTTAGTTTTTTGTTTGTTTGTTTCATTTTGTTAATGTAAGTCTATGGTAGGATGAGTCTGGACTCCATGATCTTCTAGGTCTCTTCCAGCTGATACTATTCTATGAGTCTGCATTTCATGTTTCATTAGGCTTATTTCCAGCTGTACTATCACTGGCTATGTTGTAAGCTGTGAATAATTAGTATCTGGAGTCTCCATTACATGGGCGAGAAGTGTGGAAAAAGGATCTCAAGAAGCAGGTGTGAAAGTGGGATATCACCTCTAATGTCTTATTCATCTAGTTTGTGCTCATGAGCCCTTGCTACCAGAGAGGACAGAGGTTTTGAAGGAGGTGGTAATATCTTTTGTTAGACCACCTGAACCATTCAGAATATGGAAGGAATATCAGGATCATGGAGGCTTAACTGAAGGAAGAGTGGAGTCAGCCTGTCTTCAGCCTCTCAGGGACAGAAATGAAAACAACAAAAATATTCAAATGATAGTTGGTCCCATATGGAATCTCTTCCTTTCCACGTGCTTTCTAACTTTGTTGCAAGGAGTTTGTATTTGGAAAAGTTTTTTCCTCTTCTCTCTGTCAATAGGTAATTCATGAATGTGCAGTCGTAAAACATTTTTGTAAGGCCTTGTGAAGGTCCAAGGCTGCCTGTGCATGAATCCAAGGAAGCATGGTTTGCACACCAAGAGGCAAAAGAAAGTGTAAACTGATGGATAGGGTAAATAGCCTGAATTTTAAAATCCTGCTCACTGATGACTTTCTGAAAGGACTCATCTTCTCCAACATCTCAGTGTGTCAGTTACACAATGATTGACTCCCAAGATCAAAACCTGAAGTGATGGGATATGAATTAATTGCTGGCAAGAGGGCTGGCAGATATGTGTAGCCTGTGAGTCAGACCAGGGAATATTTAATTTTAGGCTATTTAGTGAATGTATTGAGGGGAAATACAAACTGTTTTGGTTTCCTCAATTTAAACTCAGTTTATGCTGATAAATTAAACAGTCCCAGAGATTCTTCCCAGATGCTGAGTATGATTTTGTTTACAAAGCTAAGCTATTTTCACTGATGTGTTTTGGTCCCAGCCAAATAGCACGCTACCAGAAAATTCATATGCGCATCTTGAAAGTTATCAAGGAGCAAATCTTTTTGGGTTATGAAGGAGTTCAGCTACAAGATTAAGTCAATAAAGGCCAGTCTAGAGAACAACTGTGGGACACGTTTACCTTCCCGATATAGACATTAGGTAGCCAGTGAATAATGTGCTTTTTTCAGCAGTCCATAGTAAAATGGTTGTGCTGCTGTCATTTGTAATGAATTAACTAGAGCTGAATCAAATGTGGACTTGGAAAAGTGTATTTTTGGTCATTATATTTGGCTCTGACAAGAATATTTAGTGGATCCCAGTGTTATTTTCTTTTTAGAACAGTTAGTCTTCTCTATCATGTCTCTTCTGTATCATTGTCATCATCACCTGTATGAAGATAACCATATTAGTGGTGTTTTGATTTGGTCTCCTGTTATGTAATAGGTCTCCATGTGGAAGCTGATCTGACTTTTTGCCTTGTTTCATGTTGGGGAACACTGCAGGGAAATGAGAATAGTAATGGAGAAACAGGACTCTGTAAAATTTTGAGAAGAACCTAACCCTTACAATTCTGAAATGCTATCATAATTCCCCAAAAGAGTTTTGTATCAGTTGCTTCCACTCCTCGAGTCAGCGGCTGAGCGTGGGCCATCCTCCTTGAACTCCATCTCCCATGACGCACCCACAGCCTTGGTTGTCCCTTCCCTGCAGGCATGGGGCATCTAGTGCCTCTGGGCAATCATCTGCCTTTGCCAATTCATGTGTGTGACGATACCTGCTAAGAAACCTGTTTTCGAGCAGTCAGACGTTTTTCTGCATAGTATTTTGGTCAAAATCCTGTCTTTCCAATCTGCTTAGCCCTTTCTGGTTTCTAAAGAGAAGCCAGCCAGCCAGCCTAAGTCAGTGACTTTAAATCTTCATCTGGCTCTGAAGACACTCTGCAGCACAGGAGAAATTCTGCTACCCGCAGCTGATGGGTAGGGAAACTGAGGCATGTTGTCTAATCTGCAGTGAATAGCACAGGTCAGGAACAGAGCCCAGGTCATGTATCCACTGCCAAGTATGCGAGAATAGGTGACTTAGAGGTGAAAGGCTGCAGCAGTGAGATGGCTGGTCCCCGTGTGTTAGCAGTGATTAACATTCCTGAAAAGCCTGCCCAGGCTTATGACAGGTAGTCATGATTTATTGCGTGTGAGGGTCTTTATATAAGGCTTTACATGCCAACTGTAGCAAGCTCAGATGCCTCCAACCCTGAATTTTAATTTGTAGTATTTTAAAGGCTCTCCTTGATTTAAATACGGAATGTTTTTACAGGAATAACATGGATATATGTCGTTTCTTCTGGGGGAAGTGAACTACTGTAAAGCCTCACTGGGGCATTGAATGGATTGGTTTAAAAAGATGAAACTGAACCCAGAACTGAACTTTCTAATTCAATTCGTTCCTGCACTGGCACAATAGAGCAGTTGTTGCTACTGCATCACCCAGGTTTTGTTGCCTGCAGTGGTTTTGTTTTCCTGCCTCCAGTAATGAGGTACCTCCCCTTCTAACGCAGCAAAGCTATATTTAGCCCCTGCAGAGTGCATATTTCCTATATTTAGTGTTGTGAACTTCAGCAGAGGAACTGGCTAAACCAAGAGGTGTTCTGCAGTCCAGGAGACCGAATTAGAAACAGAGCAAAGTGCCTCCTTGGGCTTTCCTTCTCCGGCCATGCAGCAATGACAGCGGAGGGGGCCTGTGCTGGGCCAGGCTTTTTTTAAAAATCTGTACTGTGGCAGTTATTGTGGAATTGCTGAACGTGAGCAGACAGAGAGCTGTGGAGCCCAGTGCCTCTGGGAGGTTGCTGAGCATAGCTGCTGGCTTTGTGACGAAGCGAGGCTGCTAGCAGCAAACCCAGCCCTGGCAGCCCAGTGGGGACACAGCAGTGGCGGCTCTCAGCAGGCTGATGCGGCATCCCCAGGTGCCAGGAGCACTGCAGGGGTGGTTTAGGCTGCGCTTTACTCCTCTTCCCCTCAGCTGTGTACCTGCTTATATAGGATATATGCAGAAATCTGCCTGTGCTTGTGTATACAAAAAAGGCTCAATTCTTGTTTACCCAAAGCTTGCCTAATACCGTTTTGGCAAGATTTGTAAGGCAACGTAATACCCTTTGTTAAGGCAATGTTAAGCACCCCAATGGCAGTGCGCGCTCCCTCAGTGTGGCTCTGCACAGACCTCTGGGCCCCCGAGCACGGTGTGCAGGGCCAGAAGGCTCACAGTCTGCTACCTACCACCTCTAAAAGCAATCTCTAGTTCAAATTGTGAGGCGTGCCCTACCCAGCAGAGGTTAACAGAGTTAATATACATGGGTATTCAGTGATTGCTTCAGGCTGCCTCTTGGGTACTGCAGTTTAATTCCTGTGTGAATCAGAAAGCATCTTTTGGACAAACATCACAACGATTTGGCCAAGCAAATCACTGCTGTTTTTTTCATTCAAGTCTGCAGAGTCTGCACCTTAAACAAGATTGGATTAAAATTTGACGAGCCTCCATCAGGGTATTCTAAGAGCCTTGTGGGAGCCTGTTTTCAAAAGAAATGTGAATGCTCTAGAAAGAGAAGTATATAGGGCTAGAAGATTCTTCAAGTGATCCACTGCTATCACAGCCACCAGGACATACAATGATAAAACTTTCCAAAACCGGTCTTGTTATTTCCTAAAAATAGACATGTTTTTTTTGTCCCCTGTACTCCTCCTGGGAGACTCTTGCAGAACAGCACAGGTAGAACCATTTTCTAATTTCCAGCCTAATTTTATTGTGTCTCATGTATTCCCATTTGTTCTTGTGCCATTTGCTCTTCATTAGCTTTTCATCCTCCCTGATGTATCTCCTCTATAAATATACCTGGGATAATCATATTTTGTGCCAGCCTTCTCTTGGCTGGGCTAAACAAGCAGATCTCTTCAAATTACAGATTCTAAAATAGGCTATCAAGCTTCAGGACTGTTGCCACAAGGCATATAAACACTTTGTTTGCTTCCTTCTTTTACCCCTTTGTCTGTTGGAGAATATGGCACAAATGGGGTTACTATTGCATGAGGAAAATTTGCCATTATGTCTTATTATGAAGTGTGACATCACAGCAGTTTTCTGAGACAGTGTAGCACTGAGAGAACCATCTTATAATGCAGATTGCCAGGTACTGGTCTAGATGGGCCATTTGCCTTTTCTAACACTCCAATTTCCAATTTTTCTGTGCAGAATAGCTTAGTTACTGTAGAGAAAGTCATACTATTATAAGCCAAGGAGCCTGACCTCAGAAAATGACTGAAAACAAAGCAGCACGAGCAGAATAAAAATGAACAGAGCCTTCAAAACATCTCAAATTTTCTTAAATTTTATATGTGGTGCAGGAGCATCTTAAAAGCTTTCAGGACAGCATTCACGTACTAGTTGCTTCTCAAATATGGGCTGGTCCTTGGAAAGGAGAAATGATTTTAGCCTGGTGACAGTATCCCAGACCGGAGTGACCACTCTGTTCTTTTGCCTCTGTCTCCTGGCTGAGTTTCCATGCATGTAATGAGTTGCCATTGATGGCTTTTGACCACTCCTTTCAGATGGGCACCAGCAGCATGGAGCTAGAAGACAGTGAAAACTCAGTCTGTGTAGGAATGAAAAGAGGGAAGCATCTGTGAAGAGCAAGGCTGAGTCTGTGCAGCAAAGCACAGAACAAGTATTTTGTAACTCCTGCTCTCTATGGAATCACGAAACCCAAGCTGTCTTGGGGTGGGAGATGTTTGTTGCCCATTGTGGCCATGAATGACAGGCACAAAGACCATCCTGCGCTACTCAAGTTCTCATGGAACTTGCCTTTTACCCATAAGGCACACTCTTGATTTCAGCAATCATTCATTTGCACAAGCATGAAGTGTATCTGCAAAAGTATATCTATCTTGACATCCTGTGGCCCCATGTTCAGGGCAAGGCTTTGATGGACAAGGGGAGTAAAAGGGCATTATTTTAGCTAGAGGCCAAAAGCTGCTAGAAAGGAATGAAAAGGGAAGGGAATTCCACACTGAAGGTAATTAGAGAAGATAAGGTACTTAAATGAAGGGAACGCTTCACTGCGCTTAAAGTTAATGCTGAATTTCACTGGCCTGGGAAAAAGAAGCTGAAACGTTGCTGCTCAGATTTGTGTTAATAATTTTTTTATGTGCTACTAAATGACCCAACTTACTTTGCTGTGGGAACAGAATAATAATGATCCAATCAGCTTCCTGAGGACTCCAGGAAAAGACTCAGTCACAAAGCTCTGTGCTATGTGACAAGACAGCATGTGAATGATTTAGTATTAACTCACTGCTAGATTCAAGAGCCAAAGGAAACGGAGGCCCTGTTGGGCAAACAGTGCCCCAAAACTAAAGTCACAGTTCCAGTAACTCATAGTCTGAACAAATACAACGGAGAAACAAGGGAGGACGTGGCAGTGAATTAAATGGGGGATGAGAAGAGATGGCAGCGTGGTACAATGTGGGAGCATGTGCCACTCCAGCAAGTATTAATGGCTCACAAGCAACGTCACCCAGTCCTCCCAATCAACCTGTGCTTAAATGAAGGTGATGGTAATTAAGTGCAGTACAGCTGCTCCTGTGGCAGAGAGTCTGTTGGCAGAGTGATTGCAGGCAGCTTCCAGTGGCCTAGATGTGTGGCAATTGGCACAGTGGTGTTTAAAATCTCAGCTCCCCTAGTCTGTGTAGCCCTGCTGGTGCATTGCCTTGCCTTAGCTGCAGGGCCCCGTCACAGTCTGGAGTGCAGCCACTCTGTTCAATGTTGGGACATCTTCAGAGCTGGGGGCAGCTGGGAGCTCCCTGTGGCCCTACACTTTTGGCCACACCAACCCCCTGCAGCGCTGCCAACTGGGGGAGGAGTGGCTGGGAAGTGGCCCGGCACAGAGGGACCCGCGAGTGCTGGCCGACAACCGGCTGAATATGAGCCAGCAGTGCCCAGAAGGCCAATGGCGTTATGGCTTGTATGAGGAACAGTGTGGCCAGCAG
>NW_009735809.1:5508-27779 GCF_000703405.1 Apaloderma vittatum | reverse complement strand
TGAAGGCAGACAACCCCAGAGAACAAAATGCAAAGAGTGCATTTAGAAAGTCAGTTAATGTTGGAAATACTACACAGAGCCAGTGATACTTGTGTGCCTTATTTACCTGGGATGTGTCCGTTACTACATGCCATCAAACTGAGTAAAAGGCTTGAAAATAAAACCACCACCACCAAATGCATCCTCTGCTCACTTCTGATGGATTTTGCATTACTACACTTCTAGGCAATGTACCTCCCTAAACTTGCTGTCGTTTAGTTTCAGTAGGGCTCTAGGCCTCATAGCTTTGATAAAGAGCTACTAATAACATTTTAAGAACACTTCAGGCTGCTATTGCGCAGTATCTCTAAAGGTTTGGGTTTTTTTACTTTTCATTTTAAGCTCAAAAGATTCCTTAAGAAGTAATTCGCCTGTGGAAATGGAAACAAACGCAGACCCAGTTGATCCCTTGAGTGCAAACGTAACTGCTCTTGCAACACATCTAGAGAGTAAGTACACTTCATTCAGAAATGCGAACACATTTTAAGAGTTGTAATTGAGAAAGATCTCCCTGAACTTAAAAAAAATATAGATTTCTGGAAACATCTCATCTGGCCCTGCTGCTGCTCTGCCTGGTAATGAAAATGACTTGTCAAAGAGTTCCTGAAATCCTTAAAATAGTTTCCTGTGTAAAAGAGGAGCCAGTGTTGCCATTACCTCTAAAAAATAGGTACGTCATGAACAGAAGAGCGTTAGGGCGAAGCTAAGTATAGTCTGTGAGAGAATCCTCCACTGTGTGAGCAGTGAGTTGGCTGAGCTGACGCTGGGCGCCAGCCTCTGGTCTCTCCCGGTGTGGCAGCAGGCCGGCGGCCTCAACGTGCTCAGATTTCCCCTGCCTTGCACCTTCCTTCCTAAGTTACCTTTGTGATACACGTACAAATTTTCTTGCACATGTGTGAGCTGGTTAAAGGCCAGTTAGCTTTCCGTATTTCTTATATACAGAGAGAACAAGAAATGCAGATGGGAGCTCTAGGGAGACTGGACTTTCATGAGGCTTGTCTGGAAATGGAAACTTGCTGTTGAGGATGTACTGTGGGCTTAGTGATGAATTTGACTGTATGGAAGAACGCTACGGCAATTAAGTCTTGTTCAGGTGTACCAGTTGTAGTAACCATCGTCAATCTATATCACTAAGTATTTGCAAAAAAGTTATGGAATGTGACTTTTCCTTAAACCATCTGTAAGAAGTACTTCTGCCCTCTCTGGGTGTATGGTAGGGGTTGCAGGACAGTGATTTTCTCCATAAGGAGGAATCCAAGAAGTTTATAAAACTGCAGAGATACTGTTCTGGTTACGTTGGCTTGTAGGCTTGCTCCTGAAATAGAAATGTAGGCAGCCATGTGCTAAATGACTTCTCTCTCCCTAGCCCCAGGAGGTGTTGCCATGGAGGCCAACTCAGATGGAGAGGACGATGCAGAAAATGCAGACAAGGTAACTGAAACAGTAATGAACGGCAGCATGAAGGAAACACTGAGCCTTACTGTAGATGCTAAAACCGAAACGGCCGTTTTCAAAAGGTGAGAATACGTATTTATTGTCTTCCCATCCTCATAAAATAAGCACTGGTGACGGAACACTACGTCAAGTTCTTAGGAGTTCTTAGGCAAGGAAGGAAGGAGTTCTTAGGCAAGGAAGGAAGGAGTTCTTAGGCAAGGAAGGAAGGAGTTCTTAGGCAAGTCGTAATTCCTGAGGCTTTAACTAGAAGCCTTACAAAGTAATTGTTTAGAAATATTATTTCCAATTATTTACTGTATCATACAGCTTTCCTTATCAAGCCTGAACTTCAATGGAAGATTGTTAGTGGAAGCTTGAGTCTTAACTTTTGACCCGGAAGCACATTATTGTGTGTTTCCCATGTACCGTTATTCTTTTAACGTAGTTGCCCGCCAAAACGAAACTTTTTAAAGTTTGCTCTGAATTGTTAGATTTGGTTTGGAATTCCATCCTTCTCGTCCAGGAGGATGGAGGGCAGAAGCTGAACGCCAGCCGGGCGCTGCTCCTGAGAGTTAACGCATCAGAGATTTGGGGTGATCGCTATTGGTGGCGTCATCTGTTCTTCCACCTGGAAGTGGCACATTTGATACTTTCTGGTACAAAGTGTTCAATTTAGGAAAAACCGTCTTACAATACGTTTATATTCCCTATTGCATTTATCAACAGGGGCATCCTTTTGTGGGAATAAAGCACGTTTGTTTTGTCTACTTGAGATCTCATCTACTAAGATTTTACGATGTTAGATTGGACAATCAAGTGGGTTTTATATAGTATCAAATCATTACGTGGGAAAAGAGAGGCTTCAAACAATCTAACCTGCAAAATTATTATGCCTTTGTTATTTGAAGATGGTGTGTTGTCCCGATCCTGACAAATCAGAACATCCTGTTGGCACTTGGGCTCTTCTCATTCTTTTAGAATAATTTCCTACTATCTATCCTTATTATAGCTTTAGAAATTGAAAAGGAGATGTCCATGTGTCTTGGAAGTTGCTTAAAAAAATCCCCAGTCTAAGTAAAAAAACTTTCCAGAGTTAGTCCTTACGTTTCCCTTCTTGTAAATTCATTTTACTTTGTCCTGTTAGTGGTGGTAGATAAGTGCACTTCGTTCTGGATGGTTCAGGAATTGAATGTAACAGCTTTCAGTCACACTTGCTTTCATCCTTTTGGTTATTCAAACTCTGATCTCTTTTTGACTCCCCGCTCGGTCCCCATGTGGTGCCTGGTCTAGTTGAGAGGTGTCCCTGCCCGTGACAGGGCGGTTGGACTAGGGGATCTCTGAGGTCCCTTCCAGCCTAGGCCAGTCGAGGATTCTGTGATTCTCGTGTGTTTTGATACAGAGGAGGGAGCGTTTATGGTCTCACAGCACTTTCGAGTCAAATGGCCTCGTTAGAGGAATCGAACCAGAGCGGTTTAGAGGCCGACTGTGGCTCGATGCAGCCTGCTCTGCCTGGCACTCTGCTGCCTTCCTGACTTAGAAAGTGATGCAGCTGCTCTCCATTTTATTCTGTATTTTGGGGAACGCTTTTGTGTGGTATGCATTCCTACAGTTAGGTTGGATTTAGTTATCCATGAGGGGGTTTCATTGTTTTGTTTTTATTCTTTTACACTTCTTAAACTGCTCTAGTTCACATGCACTTCAGAGTTCTGTGACTTCTGATCCTGGTGCAAAAACTGACCCAGGGAGGCCGCGTGCAGAGCCAGGTCCTGCCTGCCTTCACGGAGTGAGGCTGCGTGAGCTGCGGAGTGGGCACGTCAGTCCTTGGCGTTACAAGGACACAGAAGTGCAGAGGGAAGCAATATCCCAGAATCACCCAGGGGCCCCCAAAGATCGCCTGGCCCAACCTCCTGTGGGACAGGGAACCTAGCACTCTGTCTGATTGCATCTGGTAGCGGAGACTCCAGGATCTTGGTTTGGAAAGTGGAGGTTAAGGAGGTGCGGAAGGAGGCTGAGAGGTGAGGCGTTCCGTAGGGGAGGCTCTTCTACTCCCAGGGCGGTGTGAGACCTCGTGCAGAGTCAGTGCTCGCATGGCTGCCTTTAAACCAGCCCTTGAATGGGCCACAGCAACACACGGGGGAGAGAAGTGGTATTTCCTCTGGAATAAATATCAAAAAAAAAAAAAAAGCTCGGAGCAGGGAGTCTAGATTAAGGGACTATGAGAGTAGCGAGAGGAGATTTCACTCTGGCCTGTGTACCTGGCAAAGGGGATGTTTCCAGACCTAATATTTTGTAGATTTCTGCTGATAAAAAATGGAGAATGGTGAAGCCCGCATTGAGGGGAGGAGCAGCATCCTGAGCCATGGTAGTTAATCTGTAGAAAGCTGCAAAGGACAAAAGTGTGGTTTCTAAACTTATCTCAAAATAAGTGATAAGGAAAAAATGAGAGTAAAGACTGGCCCTTTTTGAAAAATAAAAATACAGGAGACCAGGTCTGATGGTAACAACTAGTTTATTTTGAACAAAACCTATGAGTATCCAGGCAAGTGAGATGGGGCAGTCAAATGGGGAAAACTGGATCTTTGCAGTGCGAAAGGTAATATTTTTACAGGCTCTGCAGATGTAGGGAGGAATGAGAAGAAAGAGAAGGATTCGTTGAAATTTAAAGGATCCACTGAAAGGAGGACTGTAAGAATAGGACAAGGAGAGTGGCTTTAAAACGTTCCTGACTTCTTGCACCAGTAGATTTGTTTGCAACAGAGGTGTGAGATTGATCTTTGCGTCTACTTCAGAGCTACCTTAAACTGTCTCTTGCAGGTCGAATTTGCATTTTCGTGCACTCAGTGGTGTGGGAGAGGGTGGAACAGAGAGGTGGGGCAGCTTTGGGTTAGAGGCAGAGCACAGGGGGTTGTTAATGCCTTTGAGCCGTGTGGCAACATCCCACGTAGGGTGAGTGTGCTGCTGCTTCACCGAGCTGGGCTGGGTTTTGACTCTGAGAGGAAGTTCATGAAACAACCGTAGTTTCACGTAACCTGTACATCGTATTTTGCCGTGGAATTATTAGGGGGGTTATTAAAGATGGCGACGAGGTAGCAATTTTGCTGATATATTTTGTAGACAAGCTGTACTAATGCCAGCTTCTGAGGGAATCTTGAATTTCTTTTATACTTTTTTTTTTTCCCCTATTTTTTGCATACTTCTGGCTTCAGAGTGTTGAAATCCTATCGGTATGTATAGTAAAGGATCATGACTGTGATTGTCACCACTTCAGGCATCACACATTCCTTATTTCTTTCCTGATCTTATTTGTGATCACTGTATTTCCTGCCCTTTTATCCAGTTGAGTTGTAATGGATGTAAACGCCAGGTGCCTCCTTAGGTGCTTGATCTTCATGTCGCGATCATAACTTTAAAAATCCATTTGCATGTGAAATATGGACCTGTCTCCCAGTTTTCTCCTGTTGCCTGAGATTTCCCTGTTAAGCAAACTTTAAAATTAACTTCTTTCCCTTTTTTTTTTTTTAAAGTGAGGAAGGAAAATTGTCTACCTCGCAGGATGCTTCTTGTAAATATGTAGTAGAAGAGAATGCAGAAGTTGCAGAAGAGGCCCCTTCAGCTCTGCAGCCCCCTAACAGCAGTCCAGAACAGAGGTAATTGTATCCAAGTGTGCTTTCAATCCTCTAAAGTGCAGCTTGCATGGTTTTTCTAAATACGACTGATCTAACGGGATTGATGAATTCCTGTAAATTACCAGCTCAGAGTTTAGCTCAATCTAAACATATGCTGGCATCCCTTTTATACAAAATGTTTCACAAGTTGTATTTTCTGTTGTTTCTAAGACTCTTGAATTGTCAGAAGTGCATTTGCCTTGTACTGTTTGTCTGGCAGGGTGGTGTGAGTATCCCCGTTCTGTTGTGTGATACCCTATCCCGTTGTAGTGGTGAATCGATACGCTTGAGAAAATGATGATTAAAAAAAAGCATTATTAGGGGACTAAGTTTGGCTTTGTCCTGAAAACATGCATCAGTTGTAGATTTACCACTTCTTTAATTGTGCGTTCTGTGCTGTGGCACAGTCTGGGGGGAGTGCCCTCGTGCAGCTGTAAGGACAGGGAATGGTGCCTTCAGTCACCCTTGTTTGACTGTGAATCAGTCGTTGTTTGCACCCTTGGCTTTGTCAGGTGTTAATCTGAATGCTTGTGGATTTGAAGAAGATTTTTCTCGAAGTACATGAAGAATTTGTTTCAGTTAAGTCTTGCCTGAAATATGGAGCAGCCTGGATTGCTGAGCAACCTTATTGGAGGAAAGAAAAGAAGACGTTTTTTGTCTTTGGCAGCTTGGCTCCTAGTGCAGTCTTGGAGAATAGCAGTTGTGAGGGGCCCACCACCCAGCACAGAAAGCTGCTCTTACCTAATTTGTTTCTCTTAAATCGTCAGATGGTACTGCTTTCTCAAAAAAAAATAATAATACAAAGCTGACATTTGAGAGTATTTCTCCTGCTTCATTTACAGTTAAAGCACGTGATGGGGTGATTTGGCTGGTTGGGTTTTTTGCCTCCCATGTTACAATGGCCTGGAAACCCACACAGCCAGATCTAAAGCTCGTGTGGCTTCACCAAAACCAAATGCACGTAGGGTGACATTAATCACCAAACATTAGAAATGCTTAATGCACCTGTTTCATATGTGAGCTTGTTTCTAGACTTCAGTCAGAGCAGGATCCGGCTTTATCCTAAGAGCCTAAGCCAATGAAGAGCTTAAAGCAGGTGAGAAGATTTCCAGCCTTGAAGGACAGCCTGCAGTGAAGACCTTGCTTTGGAACTTGAGCGCTCATAAGTACTATAAAATCAGTGCAGAGGCAAGAGGTTACAGGTTTCCTGCCAGAGCTGGTGGCTTGCTGTACGTCAGGTGTGAGCCTGCAGGCTCCATTCTTGCTGTTAAGGCAAAGCGTGACACGGTGCCATTCCTGGTCTTGATGGAATTCAAGAGTGCCCGGAGGAACTGTGCTGTCTCAGAGACAACCCTTGCAAAAGGCAAACTGAAACGTGGGTTTACTAAGCCCTGAGTCATCTGTAGGGTCTGGTCCCCTTCCTGCAGGGCAGGGCTTTTGGGGGATCTGAGCTGTGCATTCTCCAGTCGTGTTGGGGAGCTCAGGAGGTTCTGAACGGGAATGTGTTCTCAAGGGAGAGAGAATTTTGCTTAATTACAAGCAATTCCGGGAGTCGCTTTTGCCTTGCAGTGTAAACGGGGGTATGATTCTGAAAATCAGAATTCAGAATATGTGTATTTACGCACGTGTTTATTATTTGAATCTGTATTTAAGTAGTTAGTTTAATAGTTTAAAAGCTGTTGTGCTTTTTGACTTGAATAGATTTTAAACTATTATTAGAGAAACGTGGTATTTCAAACACAAATCCTATAGAAGAGAAAGTAATCGTTTTGGAGACTACGGATGCTGTATGACACATCTAGCTTCCTAGCGATGGCAAAACTGAAATGCTTTTTGTAAGCAAAGGTTTAGAGCACAGCTCTGCCTAGAACACAGAACTCTCCTGCGTGTTTTGATTGTACTCTGTGCACACGAAGAAGGATGCAAACGTGTTGGACAAGCTTAGATTCTGGTTTTGAGACTTGTTTGTGAGCTGGTACGTCTTCCCTCTGCAGTACTGGCTGTTAAGACTAAACCAGTGCTGCCTTCTCCTGTAAGCCAGCCCTTCCTGCCCTGCATAAATCCCATGAATTTACTCAAGAAGCAGATTGTAGTAAGAAAACCCCACGACCCTGTATACTTAAGTAAAGCGGGCAACCCGGATACTGTCTTTCAGGGCCTCTTCTTTACCTTCTTTACCTGTTTTTGTCAAGACAAGATATTTTTTATTTTTCGTAAATGCTGCTGAGCAGGGAGTTGTAGGGAAGAAGGCTTTGGGTGCCAGGCCTTTCGAGTGAAGATGCTGGCGTGAACCACCGGGGGGCTCTCGGAGCCAGCAGCTCCTGGGATGGCTCGGAGTTGCAGGGAGCCGGAGGAGCTCAGCAAAGCTCGGTACTTTCTCTAAAGGTGCCTGTCACAGCAGATCCTCATCGAAGTGTGGTATAAATGTCAAGCTAAAGCTGATTGTGCTTTTGGGGCTCCATGCATGTGTGACTAGTGGAGGAGTCCCCTGGGTAGGCCTTTGGCTGGTGGCCAGGAGCAGGGAGAGCCCTGGTCTCACAGACTTTGTTCCACCCACAGACGGACTCACTGCCGTGCGGCTGTCACCTGCCTGCCCTGCAGCGCTCCTTCCTTTCCTTCCAGGGTTCTCTAAAAAGTGTTTGCTTCTGTCTAATGCTGTCGTGTCGTCTTGTCTAATATGTACGTGTGGGGTTTTTAAAAAGTGTTTTTAGAGCTTAGCAGCCAAGGACTTAGCTAGGGGACTCCTGCTGGTCATGTGCATGTAGAGCACGGACCCAGGAGTGACTTCTCTGTGATGGACACCCTCAGAGAACAGCGCTTCAGGTAACGGGCCCACGGGTGCTTCCCAAGGCTATTGACGTTCTTCAGGGGAATCCTCAAATGTCGTTGACAGGCTTGCCCAGAATGAAAGTTGAGTTGGGTTTTTTTGCCTTTGGTACTTGCGATTCTTCATGTTCTCGCACACTCTGGATTCTACCTCTGTGTCAATCTGGAGCTTTTGAGCCCACCTTTGCAGTGAACTTCTTACCTACGAGTGTATGGACTGTTATTGCTTCCCGTGTGGCAGATTTGCTCCTTATTTTCCCCCACACTTCCTGAACTAGCGGGTTAACATTCAAGGTATTTGTGAAATGGCAGTTTGTATGTTAGATTAGTAACCAAAGCAGTTTGATTTTTTTTTTTAAAAAAAAAAAATTTTTTAAGACACTTGTTCTTCATGCTGTGTCTCCAGCAGCTTACTCTCAAATGCAACCTTAAATCCTCCTCGCGTATCACGTGTCTCGCCCAATAAGATTTGGAGAAGTATCAGAGATGTGCTCTACGTTAGTGATTTTCTTGGGGGGAGATACTAAGCGATCTCTAGATGCAGTATCTCAGTTAATAAAGATCAAACATTCTTCAGTGATGTGCTTAGTTAATTAAAGTGCTACTTTAATTAAGGCAGTAAGGACTCCGGTAACGCTGGCCTCCAAACCCCAAATGGGATGAGCCTTTTCAGCTTCTTCTCCAACTCGGGTCAGGCCACACGTGATCTGGGGCTATTAGGTTGGGGTTGGTTTTTAGGGGTGGGAGTTGCACCTACTCAAACTTGTTTGGGACTGCTCGTTTCTTATATACTTACATCTTTTTTTTCCTGTTGTTGTTGGCCTTTTAGGACTGACCACACCCATTTAGGAGAGGCGTCTGTTAATGGCCCTGTATGATACGTTGTGTCTCCTACCTTGGCTGAAGAAAATGAACTGATACCTGGGTGTTGGAGTGTTTCTCGAGGATTTCGTCTAGCCCCTGTCGAAGCCAGTCACTGCTGCACTAATTTCGCAAGGGATCAGGACCAGCAACCTTTATATTCTAGATTTTAAGACATTGTACAGAAATTAATAAGTGTAAAAATATTGCACATTGAGAAATACCAATAATTTTTGCGTATGTTTATATTGTATTGTTCTAAAGAATGGGTGGCCTGTGAAATAAGATCCTGCTACCCGTGTAATGATGACAGTAGTGCTACTATAGTTCAAATGGCTGTAAGAATAGTTTTATAAAAAAGTGAATACACAAATCTAATGTATTTGAGACATAACTATTTGACAATTAGTGTGACCAAAGTATTTAGCAGTTTTCATACATTTTTCACCTTGTAAAAAGAAAAGAAAAAAAATGAATTCATGTTTCTTCTGAAACCGAAACGCCCTATAAATGTTATTTTGGTTGTTTTAGCTGACAAAAGTGATTTAAATAAGAATTTTTGGTGTTTCAACATTTTACAACAGGTTTTTTAATTGGTAATTGTTTTCTGTATTGTTTAAAACAGATCAAAAATGTAAGTCTATTGGTAGAGATTTTAAGTATTTATTGCTACAACTTAGTTGACAAATTGATGTTACTGTAAAGCCATATGTTCTGTTAAGTCTTGTTTGCTTGAAACAATACCTTCCAGGTGAAACACGAGAATCTTTGAAGTGCACATGGGTTGCTGTGTTTAAGTGATTCACCTGCCTTTTAACCCGTTCACCGAGATTTACTTTAACGCCGAGCATTATCCGATGGAACATTTCAGAACAATCTGCGTATTTCAAACGCTATAATCCTTTTAGACAAGTCAAGTAAATGAAATGCCCGTGCTGCTGATGGAATTACAGTACACGCATTTTAAAAGTATATAGTGTTTTTAATACCGATTTTGGCAGCAGAGCATGTTAATTGTTACTTTCACTGTACTGATCTGTGTGAGGCTTTCATTTTTATGTTCTAAACCAGTTTTTTCGCAGCTGGTTTGTGTATATATATATAGTGATTATGGAGACTAATTCTGTGTAATTTATAATTTTCTATGTCAGTGTAAAATTCCAACAGCCTTCTCAAACAAACAGAAGCAATATTCTGTATATTGCCACATTGTCTGGTGAAAGGGTTAAAGTACTTCACCTTCTGCACTTTTAGATGCAAATCCTCTTTTTGTTTCTGTAATAGTTCTATTCATTTATTTTTTACATCATTTGTTTTCCTGACCAGTATTTAAAGCCAAAAGGATACTCTCAACAGTGGCCAATGATTTCTTTTAGAAGGCATCCCAAGCAACGTGCCTAAACATTACATTGCGTACAGAAATAAAAAACAGACGAACCAACCATGTATGTATAATGGCATTGCCCTTATTGCTTGCTCTCCTGCATTTTCTGCAGCGAATTTCAGTGACCCTCGTTGCAGATTGTTAGAAATGAGTCGGGTATGTGAAAAATAAGGGGGCAGAACCCACAGGATAACAGGTGGAATTGGTAATTATGGTTGCCCTTTTCTTTGTCCTTTATAAATGATGGAATCCAGTTGGTTTCTAAGTTGTTTCTTCTTCAGAATTACTTCCAGATCAGCTTGACCAAAAATGTTTTGTACGTTAGCTTTAAGGTAGGCAGCTGTCGTCTTGCCGCTCTCTGAGCTGTTACTGAACAAGCAGCTTTGGAAACAAGACTGTTCATTTCAACGCGTGGATTGCAAGCCAAGCAGAAATTCCAGATACAGGAGAGCAGTGTGTGGGCTTACATGACTTTGATGCTGATAAGGAATAAGCCTTTTGTCCTTTCCTATTTGTCCCGTGCTAGCGAGTTGAATTCATGGGCTGCAGGGCCATGAAAATTGAAGGAGGTGCTGGCAGCGAATTAGTTGAACCCGCAGTTCAGCCCTATTGTGTGCAGTTCAGCAACGTTTTCTAATATGTTGGCCTTCCTTCTCTCCCACTGACTTTATTTCTTGTACAAGGAATCCTGAACTTGAAAGGGAAAGCTTTCAAGGTGTGTTTTGTTGTGGGCTTTTTTTTTGATTGGGTGTATGGGAGCGCACACACACACGCACACACACCTTTCGTGGGCTCTTACCAACACTTTACACTGCTGGCATGGGCTTGCAAAGGTTTGCTGCCATCCTTGGAGAGCTCTTCTGAATGAGCCAACCTCTTTAATCAAGTTTGACTGGCATGCAGTGGCATTTCCCAATCTTTACTGAAAGGTATTTTAATGCATTTGTGAGATGGACTGGAGTCTCATACCGCTGTAGAGGTTTGAGTTCCTACAGCTTCTTGAGCAGGAGTTAGGCTGAAGTAAGCTTGCTCTGTGTGGCTTGTACTGAATAGACGCAGAGCCACAGCTCAGAGCCACCTGAAATGCAGGAAGAGTGGTGTCAGTTGGTGTCAAAGGGCAGTGGATTTAACCCTCAGGACTTCTCGTGAAGGCGTTTTACTCGAGCAAGAGCACGATGTGAACGTGGCTCGATGAGCAAGGCTTGTCGCCTCGTCGCACCTGTGCCCGTGTTTCCTGGTGAAGCGGATGAATCGTGCTGCCTCGGCCAGTTAAACCATTGGTTGAGTGCAAGCCTCGTACTAGCTTTTATAGCAAGATCATTCCACTTAAGTAAAAGTGTAAGGCCTTGGCTTAACTCCCATTATTAACATTATTATTAATTAAGCAAGCATTCCCCTGGTTCAGTGAGGTGCAGCTGAGAAGACAACACGGGGTAGTTGAGACAATCTCCTCGTATCATTGTAAATGCAACCCAGCATGGCCGTGCTCGTGAGCGAAACCCACCTTTTTGCTCCTGTTAAGCCTTTTACTTACCTCTTGCAAACAGATTTATTCATCTGCATACTCCTCTGGAAGCTGTGACGTTCATTTGTTGTGTGAAATCCACGGAGGAATTATGAAAGACTTATGAGGAAGGTGAATCAGGTTATTACCATTGTTCATTGTAAACTTTTCTTTCTGTTCGAATTGGCTTTGGTTTCCTTGGAGGTTGTTTTGTTTTCTGACATACATCTTACACAGTTACATCAGGAAGTATTTATTGTATATAAGTGGTGGCTCTATTAATACCCTTTTAAAAAAAATCGCTTCTGAATGTCTCAGAATAAATAGTGCTTTCTCCAGGGTAGTGTAAGTGCTTCAAATTTCATTATAAAAGCGTCTGTGTTGTTTTTTAAACCAGGATGGAAAATGGAAGTTAATGCAGCAGCAAGAAGCCTTCTCTGGGAAGTCTTTTAACTTCTGACTTTTAGTTTCTGCATCTTACTTCCAAACAGGTAAGGATTTGACATCCTTCTGTTCCATTATTGTTTGAATATATATAAGGTTACAACATGGAGGAAGACTAAAGCAATAAATGTTAAATAAAAAGTACTCTTGGCATAAAAATAGAGCCATCTTCCTGCCTGCTTTAGCTAGGAGGGTTCATGAAATCTTTTGGACTTGCCCAGACCTGGCTTGGCTTTCCTGGTTCAAATTGTTCCAAGTCTACGATGTGCCCCATGCTTAGTTTTGGTCGACGACTTTTGCATTGGTACTCATAATGACGTCGCAGGGAGCTCAGTGTGTGCTCCGTGTTATTCTGCCGCACGCTGAAGCAGGAGCAAGAACTGAACTTAGATTTTGTTTTTTCTAGTAGTGTCTTTCACAGTTTCTCCGTCATAGATGAGTCTGGGCCTAGTGTCTCATGCATGTTTCCATTGGAGAGGGAGATGTTTCGAGCTTTATCTTCTCTGAAGCGGTAAGTACCTTGCAAAATGAGATAGGATTCCCTTTAGTTCCTATTTCTGGGCCTAGCTTAAGTGCTCTAATTTTGATTCTAGGACCTCCATCAGGAGTGTTCTCTCTCCTCTTTCTGGATTTCTTCCAAGTATGTGGGGGGGATTTTCCTGCGATATACATTCTCTTCTGAATCTCTAAACATGGATTCTGGAGACTGTAGTGGAGCTCGTGATTGTCTGTTGCCGCACAGGTATCCAGAGTAAGTGAACCAAGGCTGGTCTAGCCGAGTTTGTCACTCGTGTCTCAGGAGGTTCGGTGTTTGCTGGAGTGGAGTTTACCTGGCTGGCTCACTGCTCTGTGGATCCCTGGCTAGACTGGTGGCTGACTCCCAAGGGCAAAGTAGAGAGGCCTCATTTTTTCCAAGAAACCTGATCCACATGTTCCCTACCGATCTGTTGGGACTGCTTTGCAATTCCCTTACGTGCTACTCTTGTCTTTCTCAACTGGGGGAGATGTGGGACGTCTGTGGCTGTGTCTTCCCTGCGTATCTACACCGGTTATCTGTCAAACCTTGTACAGTTTCATCTTGGGCGATTGATTTAACCTGAGTGTTTTGCCAGGATGCTGAAGCCTGACCGCATGCGTTGCAGATAAAACCTGCTTTTTCTGACATCAAGCAGAATTAAGTGTTTGGAAAATCCCTCTGCTGTTTTTTTCAACTGAAAGATCTGAGGTGTTGACCGTCTTCTGCTGGTTCTTGTATCAGACACTGGCATGAAGCTGCTAAGATAGGTCTGCTGGCAGCTGAAACTCAAGGGACGTTGGTTTTGTTGGTGCACTCCAGAGCACCTTTCCTGGTGCATCTTTATAAACACTTGCTAATGCTGTGTGTGCTAAAATGGTTTGTTCTTTAGTCAGCGCTAAGCCATTCTGAAGCGTGCTTTCAAACGAGGAGAGCAAGTGTGCGTGTTAATCAGCCAGCATCCAAATGAGAACAGGCAGCACCCAAGAGCGGAGGTGTTCCTGGGACCATGGGCTCCTGCTCCTTCTCCGTGGTCCTTTCAGAATTACGTAGCTTGAAAAGACAAGAGAGTTGAGGAACGTGCAGCTTGGTTTTTCTAACGCTGGTACTTCGTGTCTACTTTGTAGTACTCTAAAAACAAGTCTGAACTTGGGAAGTGAGTCCTGATAACTGTATTGTTTGAGGTGGATTGTTACGCATGATTCATATATAATTTATATTGATTGCTATGTCCATGCACTTAAAGACAATTTTTAGCTAAGCTTTACAAATAGAGACACACTTGTGAGCGCACACAGCAGTGGGTAGGGTGTATTCTCTTCTTAGCATGGCTAGCTGCAGTGTGCACGGTGCGTTTCCTAAACGTGCTGAACTGTAGAATACTCGGAAGAAGAAAGAGATGCTTGTATGTGTCATACAGCCCGCTCTGAAGCACAGCACTAACTAGGAAGTGTTTCTGATCTCCTGACTCTGCCCATGGAGACGCTGTTGGTGGTCCCCGGCCTGCCCGAGTGTGACGTGAGGGCAGGAGGAACCAGTGCCTCTGGTTTCTGAGCCACCTTCATCTTTCGTCAAAGAAGATTTCTCTGCTTCTCTCATGACTCCACTACTTGATATATCTATTTATTAACTGTGGTGCTTCTGCACGCTGCGGTAAATTCTTCTCGATATGATGGTGAGATCTCGCTGCTTCAGCAGCTGTTGCCAGTTGATCCAGTTCAGTGCTGCCCCCAAAAACACACTGGCTGGTTGCCCGCAGCTTTGGCACTGGTGCTGCATAGAGGTAAGCCCTCGTAGCGCCCGGTGTGAGAAAGGCAGGGTGTCTGACGTGGCGGAACAAGCCTTCAGCTGCTCTCAGGATTGGTCTGACGCATCCTGGAAGCAGTCTGAAGGAAGCCAACTCCCTCAGCGAGTTACCTGCTGTTCGTTAGGAGCTTCCTGGTCTCTGCTGGAGGAAGAAATGGCCCTTGGCTGTGCGTGAAGCCCCAAGAACAGTGCCCAGTGGCACGCAAGGTCTCCTGCCCTCAGCTCTCCTGGCTCCTGAGCGGAGCAGGCTGCGCTGAGACGTCTGCACAGGACTCGGCTTTGCAGGAAGCCTTCATGTCCTAAGGCGTTCCTGGTGGGAGTCTGCAGTGCTGATGTGGGGCATCTCCAGATAAAGGCTTTCATTGTTAAATTCAGTGCAGGTTAATGGTCATGTTAAAGTTGAATTTTAATAATGAGGGTGCTTGGTGCTTTCATCTCCAACATCCTTTTCTGTCAAATGAGGGTGTGGACTGAGTAACCAGCTCCTTCCGTGAGAGGGGCAGCTGCTGCTTCTAAACGCCTTCTTGTGCCGGGTGTCTGGAGAAAGCAGGAAGGCGAGCTGTGCTGGGCTGGTGTCACGGGTTCAGAGAGACCCTAGATCTCCCAGTCACAGGCATGGATTTATTGGGAGCAAGGAATTCTTCACAAATGTGCAAAGTCTATCAAGAAAAGTCAGATGGAAAGATCATCTCTATTGCACATGTCAGGGTACTGGCTAGAAAGAAATACAACAGGTGAATGAGCAAGCTAATGAGGACAGGGCATTCGGAGCTCTTGATCTCAAGCAAGCTCTCGTTATTCTTTTTGATCATTGAAAGCCTAGAGCAGGAAAAAGGATAAATCTTTCCGTCTGGCTAACTGCCCGCAAAACGAGGGCTGCTGTAAACAAGAAGCGCTGAATGGCCTTGTGCTCCCGGGAGGGGTTTTCCCAAATGCCAGGGTCAAGTCAGTCAGGAGGGAAAACGATGGCGTGGAGTTGCTCTAGGAGAAGGAAGCAGGAGGTACAACGACTGAACGGGGTGTGAATACGAAGTCAGAACTTATACTGACGGATGTGGGAGTCTGGCCCTTTGGAATGTGGAGATTCAGAACCAAAATGGTTGCTGCCAGGCAAAAATTAGGAAGTTATTGGTGTTGCGTTGACATTGGTTGTCTTAAGACTCTCCTGCCTAGAGTTACTGTAAGGACTGCAGGTTTAGTCTCGCTTACATGTAAACAAAAGACACAGACTGATAATACTGCATGTTTGAAAGGGTAATTAGTTAATTTTTAAGGAAGTTTTTGAGACTGTCGTAACACCTGACCATATATATCATCAAGGTATTGCCCAGGTTCTTACCTGACCGGAGGATTTCACGCGGCCTCAGGAGTTTTGGTTTGCCGCGGCTTTGATCCGAACTAGTAGGTCCCTGCTTGAGTGCTGCCAGCTTTGGCAGTCTTCGGCGTATGTGCTTATAACAAAAAAGCTTTCCTGGCCTCAGAGAAGAAAGGGTAGCAGGACAAGAATGATTTTGTTAATTTTTTTTTTTTTTTTACAAACAATGTATGGCCTTGATGTGTGCTGCAAACCTCTAGTAAGGTTTTGGAAACTCCAAAGTAAGCATAAGCTCTTCTATTAGCTGCAGCTTTTCTGCTGAGAAAAAAATGCCGATGCTTACTGCTAAGCTGATAGGCGTTTATTGGGTCTTCAGCTTCCTGAATGTACGTGGAAAGTACTTGAACTTTGAAGCCGACTGCTCTTACTCCGAGAAGTGAGGAGAATCTGTCAGTACTCCCTAATGCCCTTCATTGTGAAAGACTTGTATCCCCTTTGCGTAAGAGCTTTTCTCCCCTTGATAATTTCTTGTGGAGCTGAAGGAAAAGGAACATGGCTAGGCATAAGAGTGGTTTTTTTCCTGCACTCAGAGGACAAAATTACAAGTAGGGTGACAGATAAATGATTCCAGCTTTGAATTATTTTTACAGAACGGGTGGCTCTTCCTTTGTGTTGGGAGTCCTGGCAGAGTTGCATTGGGCACTCTCTTTTTGCCAGGTATGTTAGGGAAGATTATGCAGAACTGAGATTTGGGACCGTGCAAAGATCAAGTCAACTGTTGCCAGAACTGCACCTGTTCCTTTTTCATAGATGTGAGAAGCTAAGTAGAGATGAAAGCTGGTAAGTAAAAGCATGTATGTCTAAAGCTGAAAGAGGCAATTTAAAAAAATAGTCTGTGTAACACAGAGACTGGAATTTCACTTTGCTCTTCCTGCGGTTGCTTTGAGTCCAGTAATTTGCCTCTGACTGGGGAACATGAGTTACGTTACTTGACAGCTTTTAGTAGATCTAGATAAAAGTAACGTGGTAGTGGCAACCAAAAAAGCACACCTTCTTAGTAGTCTAGCTTGTAATTGGTAACAGGTCTAAAATTCAGGAGAATCATAGAATGTTTTTGGCTGGAAGACCTTCGAGATTGAGTCCAACCACTGTCCCAGCACTACCAACCCCACTAACCCCTGTCCCTCAGCACAACACTCACCTGTCCTTAAACCCCTCCAGGGGTGGCGACTCAAACCCTTCCTGGGCAGCCTGACATCCCTTTCAGTACAGAAATTCTTGCCCCGTTTCCAAAGAGCTAAATGATGCAGAAAAAGAGGTTTTGCATCTCCTGCCTACAGCTCACTCGCTACCCATGCAACTGCAGTGCCTCGCACCTAAAGTCAGATTTTTGCAATAGCAAAGGTTAAGTACGTTGCCACATCTGCGTGGTGATGCATCACGCTGTTTCTTGAGCATTGCTTGGTATCCTGCAATTGTAGTTGTTTGCTTGCCACAATGAGCAGCTAGGTCAGAAGTGCTTGTTTAATTTCTAGAAGTAATGTGAAATACAACTAACTTCCAAGCGCTGATTGGGAGCCCATTAGCAATCCAAAGCTCTTCTACTGCTGAGCCTTTAGACTCGAACTTCTTACAGCTTTGTTTCAAGGATGGAGGTTGTTTTGGTGTTTCCTGTTCTTTTCACCCTCTCCAACCCACTTCAACATTCCTGATCAGCTCAAACTCTAGGCCTGTCACGTGCTGTACGAATAGCTCGGTGTAACTTCTGAGTTACACACAGCGTAATTCCAGATCATCTGTGCTTACGTTCCTGTTCAGTTCCTCCTCCCTCCCCTCGCCCACCCCGTGAGCACTGGTAAAATGGCAGAAATCCAAATGGGATATGTTTGTCCTCTCTGGGACCCTGGAGCCTGCCTGTTTCAGGAGAAGAAAAGGGTCTGCTCTCCTGCGGGAGGGGGACGAGCTGCCAGCTGGGCAATGAGAAAAGGCTTCTTCAGATCTGATGCCCCTTCCCTGGAGGTGTTCAAGGCCAGGTTGGATGGAGCCTTGAGCACACCGGGCTGGTGAGAGGCGTCCCTGCCCATGGCAGGGAGGTTGGGTTAGATGATCTCCAAGGTCCCTTCCAGCCTAGGCTGTTCCAGGATTCCATGATGCTGAACACTTAGGGGGCAGCAAAGTCCCCAGATTTCCAGCCCCCATGGCTGTCAACGCTCAGCACAAGCCACTTTGCAGGGTCCTCCCACCCTGCAGAGGTTGAGGCTGAGAGAAGTTCGGTGTCTTCCCTTCCGCAGCAGCCAACGCTTCAAAACCTGAGCCGGGCAGTCGAGGTGTGCTGCAGCCAGAGGGAAGATGTGACCACTTGTCCCATCCCACATCACTTCATGGGGGAGTGTATGCGCTTCCACCCTCTTTCTAAGGGTTTAAACCAGCCGTTAATGTGATATTAAAAGACACAGCTGCCCTTTCCTAAACAGCCCAGGGAAGAAGATACGCCCTCTTCGTGGATGTGAGCACAGCAAAGTCAAACTACTCAGTTACATGTCACCCATCATGCTGTAATAACCCGTATCGGTCTGCATCTGCTGTGGCCATGGAAGAACAAGAAAGGAAAAGCTGGGCAATTTTGTCTTGTAAGAAAAAATTTTTAAATTGATCAAGTGCACCAGCTTCTTACTGGTGTGGGCTGGTGAACTCATCATCTTACTGGTGTGGACTGCTGGACTCGTCATCTTACTAGTGTGGGCTAGCTATTAAAAAAAAAAGACAGAGAAAAGCTAAATGAAAACACAAAGCAGCAGTCTTGTCTGTAGCATTGGAGTTCTGACAAGGAGTTTGTGTACTGCTCCCCAGGCACCTAAAATAAAAGCTCTGACAACTCATTGAACTGAGGTTTAGTCAGAATTGTGCCGGCGAAACATTTGCTGTAGAAAATGCATTGGAGTGATGACCGGATAACACTTTTTTTTGTAAATTACTGGTATTTTGCTGATGATGTAAGACCAGCATAATTAGGTGGTTTAAGACTAGCCTGCATTTTTGACATGTAAATCTTACATTTTCTGGGCCTGTCTGTTACTACTTCCTCATATTTATTTAGTGTTAAACAAATGACTAAGCTGTTTTGGATATATTTGAGAAGGCAGCTCTCCTGTGCCTAGATCCAGGGTGTTACTCCAGAGAAACCTGCCTCTCCAATGATAATCGATCAGCACAGCCTGAGGAAAATTGCCGGCTCAGGCAGCCATGTGGTTATGTTAACTCAGGTTGAAGGGTACAGCTAGTCCTTTATCAAAAAAGTATATTAAAAAATCCACTTTATTTGTGGTGGGGTTTTTTCCGCTAAAATACTCCTTACTGATTTAGTAGCCTGTGTTGGGGGAGGCGAGAGGAACACCAGCTGCATGGTTGTACTTGCAGATTTCTTGCTGACTAGTCAGAGGGATGATAAATGCAAATGAAATTCAAGCGCTGTTCTTTGACATTGGGCAGCAGGTCCATAGGCAGCAGCGTCCTGCCTTTCTTTGTCACACGGGTCAACTTGCCCCGTGCTGCTTAATTTCTGCAGTAGACCAGAAAATGATAGCTTCGTCAGATGGAAAATCCAAAGGAGAGGGCAAGAACTGTAAAGCTTTTAAGTGATAAAAAGACAAAACTCCAGGCTGAGAGGAGCCTGAAGAAGCAGTGACAAGAAAAATGCTCTGTACATAACGCTGGCTGGCTTCTGCAAGTAGCGCCACACAAATGAAGTGACTCACCTGCATATCGCTTCCAATCAATAATGTGAAAAACCTGATTTTTTTTTTCCATTTCTTTTATTAGAGTTAGCTTTCCAGGGCACATTGCCGTTTTAAACAGCATCTTGTAGGCTTGTGAGGCACCGGTTCCCTTTATCCTTCTGTGTTTGCTGAAAAGATCACATTTATTTATTAATTTTCTAATTGTATTCCTTACTGACAGCTATGCTTACTCATTACTAGCTCAGTCTCCTTACAGACACCCAAGATCGGGCTCTAAGTTTGCAGTTTTTCGCTCCTTTAGTACAAAGCACTGTTGAGCATCTTGCCCTGAGAAGATTTGTGCTCTGTTCTGCCCCGGACAGGCAGCAGGGCTGCCAGGACTTTTCCACTGCGGGAACCTCGTGGAGGCAGATACTGCCCCAACGGCCACGGAGTCTCCACCTGACATCCTCGAGGACAGAAATGAGAAACTTCTACGTTTCCCCTGTATTGCTCTCCCTCCTTTGGTCACAAGCTAAATTGTTTTTTCTTCTACTCAGTCCCTGAGGTCTCAGTGTCACTTTTTTTTGTGTGTGTGGCTGCGTCATAGCTCCCCATGCCTGTTCTCTTAACTCTTTTCAGAAATCTTTTCTGCGAGTCTTAGGGCAGGAACTGATCTGTGTAGCGGTAGTATCCTCCTGCAACCGAGGTGAAAGAGCATCTCAACGTGGGTCCTGAACTGTTTGGTTGCCAAACGTTCTCGCACAGCCCCTCTGCCTGGCTCTCTGTGGGAGCAGGAGCTGTAACTTTGCTCCCGGGGCAGGGTTCCTAACTCTCTGAGTTCACCACGTTGGAGAGAAAGGATCACCCACAGTATGCTGGGGATTGGAAGGGACCTCGAACACTCCCTTAGTCCAGCCCCCCCGCCTGAGCAGGAACACCCAGACGATGTCACACAGGAAGGCATCCGGGCGGGTTTTGAATGTCTCCAGAGAAGGAGACTCCAGCACCTCCCTGGGCAGCCTGGGCCAGGGCTCTGTTACCCTCACTGAGAAGAAGTTTCTTCTCAAATTTAAGTGGAACCTCTTGTGTTCCAGCTTGATTCCATTACCCCTTGTCCTATCGTTGTTTGCCACCGAGAAGAGCCTGGCTCCATCCTTGTGACACTCCCCCTTTATATAAACACTAATAAGGTCACCCCTTAGTCTCCTCCAAACTAAAGAGCCCCAGCTCCCTCAGTCTTTCCTCATAAGGGAGATGTTCCATCCCTCCATCATCCCTGGGGCTGCGCTGGGCTCTCTCCAGCAGTTCCCTGTCTCTCTTGAGCTGAGGGGCCAGAACTGGACACAACATTCCAGATGCGGTCTCACCAGGGCAGAGCAGAGGGGCAGGAGGACTGGGTTTTAGCAGTGGTGATGAGCTCTGGAAACACAGTACTCCTGGGTATGCACAGCTAGACGCTTGGGGCTTTTTTAGAGAGTTTGCAGAGGTGAATCGCTGGTTTTATGTGCCCAAGAAAGCGAGGTGACTGTCCCTTAGAAACACAAGTACTGCTGCCCTGACAAAGGAGTTGGGTAAAGTTACTCAACCTGTGTCAAAAACTCAACCTGTCAAAAAAACTAAGAAAACTCAACTTGTCAAAAACTGCAGAGTCTCTTTGGACCACTTTGGCTTCTCAGAAAGGGGAATATTTTGCCAGCCAAGCCATCTAGAAGTTAAAGTTTTCAGAGATCTCGAAGTACAGGTAAAGGTGAGCCAATGTGATAACTGTTCTCGGAGCTCACAAACAAGTCACTCGGATGTTTGAAACAAGATGACATGAAGTTTGTGTTGTCAGCCGACAAAATGGAGGGTAACAACTGCAGGTCTAGAGACAATTTCAGATTTGTATCTTTGGTTTATTCTGCATCTCTCAGAAGAAAAAACAAAAAAATATGTGGTCTATATAGGCAAAAACAATCCAGGAAGTATAATCTGATTAAGAATTTGATGCTTTGATATGCAGTTCCGTTATTTTATGAGACTTCTGACTCTTATGGAAGAGCGAGGGAGCTGTCATTAATGTCACGTTAACCACAGAGACTGGTCACAGTGCTGCATGTGATTCACATGGGTGATAGAATGGAGAATTCCAAAATTACGAAGATTTTTATGAGTAGATCTGAACACAGAAAATGAAGAACGATGAACAAAAGTCATGACCTGATCACACTCTGAAATGGGATTTAAACAAAAACCCACGGGCAGCAAGGTAGCTTTGGAAGTGACGGCTATTTACCTGAAGCCTGAAGGGGAAAAAACCGGCTGAAGTGCTGTAAAGCAAGAGATCAGCGGAGCTGTTCCAAGAGCAGGTGGTCTTTTCACAGTATCTCTGCATCCCTGTGTGTAAGTCAGATCGGTCGCTTTGCCCTCGCTGATCCTGAGACGAGGCGGTAGCTCGGCACTTGTACGTGGCTGGTGAAGCTGGGAGGCACGAGGCCAAAGCTCAGCTGAACCGAAATTGGTAATTCCAAGCAGGTGGATAAAACCAAAATAAGAGAAAACCAGGCAGAGGGACATATGAAATAGTTACTCCATGCAGCACAGGTGAAAAGCCTCAGCTGGAGAACTTGAGAACCTCTTGTGTCGTTAGAAGAAGGGAGCTCTCTGGGCAGAGAACGGAGGAACCCTGGGAATTGGAGAGGTCTAGGAAATGGAACTTGGGAAGAAGCTTGTGGAAATCATTGGCTGCATGTTGGAAAACTGAAGGGAGAAGGAAATCTT
>NW_009735809.1:0-5477 GCF_000703405.1 Apaloderma vittatum | reverse complement strand
GAAAGAGTGCTGCAAAACCCCCACAACTGAGGAATCAATTTTGGTCTCTAAAGCTGCATTTTCAGCCACCTGACTCTTGATCATTTATTGTCTGTCCTTTTGGTTTTACCCAGCCAATTGTTCTCATGTAGCTAAGAGTCTGTCTAGCATAAATGGTGCAAAAGCTTGGAAATTTTGTCTTCCTGATAACAGTACCTTGCAGATTTCCATTACAAATACAAAGTGAATCTTTTGACTCATCCGTTTTACTGTGAAATACAGCTTGCAGTCTAAACTGATTAGAGGAATATGGTGGTGCAGATAATCCACGTCCTGGAGATGGGGATATCAGTCTATACGCAAGAGAAGGAAAATGCAGATCGAATCATTTAGCAAACATTTAGTTCAGATTAGGTGACCTGGAAATGCTTCGTATCTTGTTCCTGCCGTGCTGTTGTTTGAAGAAGAAAACCAACTTTCCTGTCATCTGTTGCAGTAAAAGAATCTTTGATGCAGTAACATGGGGAAGAACACCAATGCAAGCAGCAGACGAGTGATTTAAAACAGATGTGAAATTCCCTCTGTGTAGGAAATTATAGGCACTGGTGATGACATTAGATGCATATGACTAATCACAGTTAATGCTTGCTGTTGCCAATTAGCTTTATTAGCACAAGCAATTTGAGCACAGGATGACATTACTTTAATTACTGTAAGCAGCTTGTTCATTTATCGAGTAGTGCGCATTTAGAAAAGGGTTATTCTATCTGCAAATTAATCATAACCCTCTTTATCATTAGAAATTCAGGAACACTGAGGGGAAAAAAGGCTTTACCATGCAAACAGAAAAAAAAAGGGTGATGAAAGTCTGGCAGTAATTTTAGTATTTTGCTACAATTTTATTTTTTGATAGAAAGACAAAAGCTATTGTGTGATTTTTGTCTGAAAGCTATACATGAGTGAGACGAAATTACTACCATTAGAGTTAAGGCAAGACATTATGACCATTAGGTGGTAGCAATGCAAAAAAAATCTGAAGGCGTACAGCAAAAATGAGGCTGAAGTTAGCTAGAAAAAAACCCAAACCACACTCCAAGCCCCTCAGGAAACAGAGCTTATTTTCTCCTTATCATATGAAGATACGTTTGCTGGTCTGCGGCACACGTATCCATTTTTCATACGAATCCGCATATGAGATTAGAATCTTCAAAGGCTGGAATATGCATCATTTCGTCAGCAAATTGCAAAAGGATTCGCTCTGCAATGATGTTTACTCAGAAATGCCGTGGCAAATGAAACAGAGCTGCAACTGTGAACTGATTTTGTTTGCACACTGACTCACAAAACTGTTGCTGCAGAAATGTCAAAATTATGTTAATGTTTTGGAAACAAGAATTCAAAATAACATTGTTTTTCTTCGTAGGTTTCTCCTAAGTCTTTATTATATGCCAGAAATTTTTAGTTCTTAGTTCAAAAGATAATAGACTCAGAAGACAAAGCTTACCTTTCCAGTATTTTAAGTCCAGAGATAATTTGAGCATGAATCAGCAAACATATTCTCATGTTTTACAATAACTATTTGCGATTTTTCTTTTAAGCCGTCTGTTGCAAATCCTGCTTTGCAAAAGGGACCTGCTGTTCCAACCTGAATTTTGAGAGGTCTTTAAAAATGACAAGCTCCTAAGAAAAGAGCTACAAGGATGATCAAGGGGCTTGAACATCTCTCCTATGAAGAGAGAGCAACTGCTGTGGTCCCACTGGTGTGGCCAGCGGGACCAGGACAGGGATTGTCCCCCTGGACTCGGCACTGGTGAGGCCACAGCTTGAGCACCGTGCTCAGGTTTGGGTGCCACAGAATGAGAAAAACATGGATGGGCTGGAGCGGGTCCAGAGAAGGGAAACGGAGCTGGGGAAGGGTCTGGAGAGCGAGTCTGGTGAGGAGCAGATGAGGGAGCTGCCATCATTCAGCCTGGAGAAAACGAGGCTTAGAGGAGACCTCATCACTCTCTACAACTACCCGAAAGGAAGCTGTAGTGAGGTGGCTGTTGGTCTCTTCTCCCAGGTTACTAGTGAAAGAACAAGAGGAAATGGGCTGAAGTTGCACCAGAGGAGGCTGAGCTTGGCTATTAGGGAAAACTTTACCAAGAGAGCGACGAGGCACTGGCACAGGCTGCACAGGGCAGAGGTGAAGTTGCCATCCCTGGAGGAGTTCAAAAAACGTGTGGACGTGGCACTTCAGGACATGGTGTAGTGGTCACGGTGGTGTTGGGTTGACAGTTGGACTTGATGATCTTAGAGCTCTTTCCCAACCTTAATAATTCTATGGTTATACTAATCAGGCTGAAGGATCTAGCCTTCAAGCCTACCTTTGGCAATGGTCACCAAAGATACACTGACATCAGTTGTTTAAAAAGTACTGCAAACACTCTTTTCAATCTTTCGGCAGTTGAAAAAACCCTTGATCTTCTTTCTCCACAGCTTTAATGTCATTTTCCATGCAGGACTTGATTAGAGTCAAAGTCTCCAGCACACACAGTCTTCAGTAAAGTACCTCCCTGAAAAGCAACAAGTCCTTAGTTCTCTTGTAGCTTTACACCTGTTTTCTACTTACCTGAACGCGTTCAGCATTCAAAAGCTTTGTAACTAGAGTTAAGTTGTCTGGAGGACATGCTCTGCAATTCCAGAATGACAAGGGTGTTGACAATTGAAAGGGCTGAAAAGGCAATCTGTGGGCCTGACAGGTACAGCCTCCCAGCAAGCGAGTTAAAGTAACCCCAGGAACGGAATCAGCAGAAGAAAACGTCCTGCAAGCACAGCTCCGGTGCGCTGCCCAAAGATAACTGCAAGAAAATAATCCCAGTTATGAAGTGGTTACAGGAGCGGTCAGCTTGGTGACGTGTTTGATCCCGCGCCATGTTCTGTTCCTCACCTGCCCCCGCTCCATTTCCTGCCTGGCACATCCTGAACCTTTTTCCTCCTTTCTGGAGCAGCAGTTGCGGGTGGCAGGCTGTCCCGGCCTGTTCCCAGGACTGGTACATTTCTGTTTCAGAACAGATGTGCCCTCCTTATCGCTGTGCTGCGGGCTGTGCTCTGGAGCTCTCCGGCAGTACACAGGGGTGCCTTAAAGGGCAGAGGAACACGTACACACAGCACCATCCATGGGAAATCTTGGGCTGCCAAAAAACAGGAGCGTCTGGCAACTTGCATCTGGTTTATCAGGTGCCTCCTGATCTTCTTTCAGGTTTGTTTGGGCAGGGAAGGACCTTGTTTGTTTGTTTTTTCATTGTTTGTTAAGGTCACATTTTGAAAGTTGTTATTTTTTCCCCCTGGGTGCATACATGGCAATATTGCCTGAAAGGTTATGGTGCTCGTCAAAGACTGGGATCACAGCATCGCTCTGTGAGAGCAGCATCAAAAGAGGTGGAAGACAAGGATGAGGTTGAAGAGAAAATGCTTTGCCTTCCCGGCTGCAGAAAGTAGTTTTTATTATTCACAAGTTCTTTTAATTAACTGACATTTAGAAAAATGAAAACAAGACTGTGTTTAAACCATAATGCCCTGTTTGCATCCTGAAGGATACAGAATCATAGAATCATAAAGGTTGGAAAGGACCATTAAGGTCATCGAGTCCAACCTGCAGCCCTACACCACCCTGACACTAAACCGTCTCCCAAAGTGCCACATCCAACCTTTTTTTAAACACGTCCAGGGATGGTGACTCCACCACCTCCTTTGGCAACCCATTCCAATGCTATATCTATTTTTCCTCAAGGCATGTTTAGCAGAGACACACCTGTGTTAGCAAATAGTGATGGGCGTTAGATTTTCCATTGTTGATTTGGGTTCTTTGAGATGCGATGAGGGTACCACGGCCTTGACACCGAACAGTTCTAACCTTCTTCTGGGTTTTCCACGCCAGGAAAAAAAAAAAAAAAAAGAGGGCTTTGTCAACATTCTTTGAAAGAACAGCACGCATTCCTCTTCCCTTCTGCCATTCTTGAGACAAGAGCAATCTCATTCACGTGGGGATTTGCAGCGTGGTAACTCCCGTGAAGATGCAGCGCTCTGTGCCCAGTGAACCCACGATGCCAAATTTGCGCCACTGAAGCATTCCTCATGCTTCTCCCTGCTAGACTAAACCATATTATTTTGATCAAATGGGAGGGAGGAGGCAAGAGAGGAAGAGGCAATTATGCCACCATAGTTACAAGACCTACCAATGGGTCTGATATTTTGTGATGAGGTATGATTAAATCGTTTCCTACACAACTGGTATTTTGTTCTGGTGTGGCCAAAAATAGTTACTGAAACTGTTCCAAGCAAATTTTCCTGCTGACAGCTCTTCCCGTAATGCTGCCAGCTAATCTGTGGAGGTTGGTGATTGGGCCCTGCCCCTGCGTTTGGATAGTTTGGGATTGAGATGTCCCTGTTTCCGAAGTATGGGGGAAATTCTCAAACCCGTCTAGGTCTGGTGTTATCCCATAACGGTTTGATATGTCCCACTAAACTCTGAATTTTTATCAGATTGCATTTGCACAGGCTACAGGGCTCTTTCAAAGACAGCAGGCAAAGTTCAGTCTCCAGGTTTAGCCTGGCAGAAGGAAATAATGTAGAAAAATAGAACTTTTTTCTGCATTTGTTTCATGATCTGGAGTATAATTTTGGTCGACTAAAGAAGTCAGCAGCATCCCAGTCAGTATGGACCATATGCAAGCCTTATTTCTATAACAGGTGCATTTTCTGCTCTGAACTACCCACCATATTTGTGATAGGGAGGCACAAATGCTTCTCACTCCTTCACACCTAGCCGTACGGCTCACGGGACTAATGAGGAGCATTAAGCACCAGTGTAATTTTAGCAGAACCTGTAGCAATAGGACGAAGGGTAATTGTTTTAAACTAAAAGAGGGTAGATTCAAACTAGATATAGAGAAGAAATTTTCTATGATGATGGTGGTGAAACATTGGACCAGGTTGCCCAGAGAGGTGGTAGAAGCCCCATCCCTGGAAATCTTCAAGGTCAGGCTTGATGGGGCTCTGAGCAACCTGATGTAGTTGAAGATGCAGGGAGTCAGACTAGATGACCTTTAAAATTCCTTTCCGGCCTAAATCATTCTATATTTCCTTAAACACTACTGATCCTTATCCTTCCTTATGCTGATCTTTCCAGAGCCTTCTACCACCCTCTATTTTATTAACACAGTTTTCTTTGGCTATATTCATACAGTAAAAATCTAAATAAGCTTTTGAGGTTCAGAACAGTCTGAAATATTGCACCTCAACCCAGCTTTCAGGCAGAGCAGCAGGAACACTTGCAAAATGCAAGCACAGGGTAAACAAAAAATGTGTAACTCTCAGTTTCAAAGCGCTGTGAGAAGAGAGCTCAAAGCACGTAGGTATTGTTCAGAACAACGGAGTTACTCTGCGCAAACTCTCCGCTGTCTATTCCACTGTCTGGCAGAAAAGAACCTGGGTGTTCTAATTGCCAGCCGGCTGAA
>NW_009735808.1:0-69719 GCF_000703405.1 Apaloderma vittatum | reverse complement strand
GTTCCATGATTTTACCTGGCACAGAGGTATTATTCAAGGATTACTCAAGGGATTCCTTTTTTTTCAGTCCTGTGCTGTGTCTCTTGAACACAACACAAACTAGCTGCTTGCAGTGTCTTGACAGCACTTTCGCCCTGTGATAAACTTAGAGAGCTTGGCTTTACAGTGAAGCTGTCTTAAGGGAAGAGGGGGAAATACCAGCCCAGCCGTAAGCGTGGACTTGTACAGCTGTTCCCAAAGGCACCGCACGTAAAGGGCGCTTCTGCAGGACCACACAAGTTTACTGCTATTCTTAAATCCTAGCCTCACAACTGGGAAACTCCTGCCAAGCTGTTTGAGACAGTGGCACCTGGGAAGTATTATATGAGTCTGTATTGCATCATGAGAAACCTATTTGCACTTAATTACACATCTCACTCCCTCCCTCCCCCCCAATACAACAAGCGAGGCAGATGCTGCATCTACAAAGTGAGAAAAAAACAGTTTTTAAGTGGAATCTGCCTGAGAGCAGGCTTCAGACAAGATTCCAGCAAGGAAGATCCTCACAGTACTGCACAGCTCAGTGAGGGCTGGTGTTGTCTGTAGCAGTGATTCCCATGTATCCTAATGCAGCTGGGATTCGATCAGGCTGTCTTGCACTCCTACCTCCTTGAGCTGAAATGGTGATGGAGAGGTCTGGACCTCCCTTTTCCCCTTTGGTTCATCCCTCTGAGCCTATCTCCCAGCTCAAAGTCTGGATGTTATCTTCACAGCCCTCCTGCCACATGCTGACCCTAACAGTCTTACCCAAAGCGTGTTAAGGTTCCTTGCAGGATTACCCTGCCTCTGTATTGGGGGCAGTAATTTAAATAGTCACCACATGAGCTACCAGATCTTCTAATGCAGACTGCTTTTCCAGGGATGGATGATGTGGAAGCGGGAAAGCCCAGGGCATGTACCAGCAGCATCACCACACTGTGTTTACCAGGAGCGCATCCCCCGTCAAGAGATGCAGCCGGTAAGTGGGCGCAGATCCATCACCGGCTGACACCCGTCTGTATTTATTCCCTGGGATAGCTGGAAGGCAAGATGTTTCTGTTTCATAGGGCAATCCCAGGGTTTACTTATGACAAATCTGCAAATCAGTCTTTTTAAAGCAATTCCTTGGAAGTGTGAGTCTCCAGGAGCATTTCTAACTTGGGCTCATTAATCACCGACTTGCTGTTGTGTGTACTTAGGGGCTTTACCCTTTTATCCTCTCCTCATTTACACGCCAAATTCCCCATTCCCTGCCATGTAATCCAAGACAGGAAATTTCTTTTCTGTTTACATCAGGTCATGGTAATGTAGCCACTAATCTGGCACAAGCCTGGGCTGCTGGAAGGAGAAGTGGGAGAAGAAAAATATATGTGAGCAAAGTCACACTTTGACACTCTTCAAAATTACTTTTCAAATGCTGGGTAAGTTCATTCTATAGATGAACCATTAACACTTCTTCATATACTTTCATTTTAATATGTCTTAGGACTCCAAGCAAACATCAGGATGCTTGAAAAAACAACAACAGCAGCAGCAAAAAAACTCCAAGCATAAACACCCCTCAACCAATAATTTAGCTTTCCCATTTACTTTGACACGTGATTTAAGCACATTCTTCTAAATACACCAAAACTAGTTGGTGTGTTGCTTATTTGGCACAGTCGGAAAACATACATGTCTAGCTTTGCAACTGAAATGTGAGTCATTTTGGCAATTAAATAGCTTATATGCCAAGAAACACAGTGTCTTTATATAACACAGAGCACTGTTTACAACACAATGCATATTGGATACTATAAGGTGAAAACATATTTCTTTTACTGTAATTGTAGTTGATGTCTTCTCTGTATAGATCTAGTTAGTTATCCCACACTCAGTTTTAAATATTCCCTATCTTGATGAAGTGTCTACTTTAATGATGTGTCTATTTTAATGACATGTGAATCCCAGTCAGAAAAAAGAAAGCTACTTTACACAGAAATGGGAAGAGGGTGTTTATTCTCCCAAATCTTCAGGAGCTGTGTCCTGTGACCAAGTTCCCGTGCGAGGCAACAGCTCAGGTTTCCTGCTGTACTGGAAAAAGCACCATGAAGATGATCTCATGGATATGACTGCTTTTCAGCTCTCTCCAGAATACAGCAAACTGGACAGTAGGTGGAAGTTTCCATGATTAAATTCCTTTCAGAATTGAGAAACTGATATTCATTCACATTCAAGGCTTTTTAATCTGATTGTGTGTCGTCTGGCTATTTAATTATTCAATAAGCTGTGCTGCCCAAAGAATGTGAAGTGAAATTGCTGTAAAATAGCTGTGGTAGGAGGCTGTCCCTGTAATTGATGTTGCTTTTGCTCAAACTTTCTCACAACTTTCTGACATTGAATTAATTCTGTTTTTCACATTAATAACCAGGTATTCGGCAGTGCAAGATCTCTTACCTTGTATTATGGATATTTGTTCTCGTGAGGGGTAGGACCTGCTGTACTTCAAAGCGCATTTAATTCAGCTGCTGCATGGGCAGGCACTCATCAGAATGAAAGCTATTTTAGTGGCTTGAACAAAAAAACAGAAATAATTGAAACTTCATGGAAAACTGTGTCCTGCTGGAGCTGGAAGTGTCTGCCTCTGCAGGACTCTGTTGGATGTCACTTCTGCTTACACATGTGCCTAAAAATTTTGTGGAGCCGGGCCCTCCAAGCATGCAGAAACACCCACACACTTCCAGAGACTATCCAGGGACACAAACACTTTCCATTCTTCCCCCAGAGAAACTCGCCTTGTCCTCGCCTCGCCGAGAAGTGTAACCTCAGCAGCAAAGACAGCTTTGCCTGGATGACAGGGCTGGCTGGTGTGGGAGGAATGGACCATTGTGTGCCCATCGGGGAGCATCTGAAGCTGGTGGGTTTTCCTCTGGCTGCAGGACACATTTCCTGAGGCAGCTGAAGGACTCCTGGACTCTCATTAGTGTTATTCCAGCTAGAGCCTGCAAGCATCCCATCCCAAATCAGCTGCATATAGCCAAAGCAATGCAAGGAGCTTTTTCAAAGGGTATACTCTTTTCTCAAAGCAAGACTGAAATGTTAGCCTCCTCTGATCTAGGAGAAATCTACGCCAGATACGCATGAGCATGTGTGTTATTCTAAGATCAGGCAACAAAATTAATTGCAACTCTTAGTCATGCTGCAGGTATGAGGGAGGATGGACAGCAGCTGACTCCTGCCCGGATACAGTGACTGAACAACAAAACGGGTTAGGTTAGGGTTTTCCTCACTTGTGCTCTTTCCAGGTCAGTCAGTAAGAGCTGGCCTGCAGCCCTTCTCTCTCTGCTGCAGCATCGATGATAAAGGTGGGAGTTTTGCTGTGCTGTTGAGGCTCAGCAAGCTGGGGATGATCTGCCCAGCCAGCAGGGAAGGAAAAGTCCCACGGTGTAGGGCTGTTTGTACAAAGCGAACCTTGAGTACTGCTGAAAATGATATAATTAATCTGCTTGCTTGAATTTGTTCTTTCTATTGTCTCTGACAGACTTCCTCTGCCTTGGGGCTTGCAGCTGATGCCTGGAAGGAAAGATGCACCTCAATCACCCAAAGCCCTGGTGTGCTCCACACGGGACACACTCGCTTCCACACGGCATTCGACTGCTGCAGCACTTCCAGCCTGGCCTGAAATCCCCAGTCTCCCTCACTGGATGGGTTGAGTGTGGTTTTGCTGAAGCATATTACAGGGTGAAGTCGTCCTGAGCACCAAGCCAGCAGCACAGGGGGTGGCAGCGAGAGGCATCGCGCTGTGCCCACCCCCAGCCTTGCACCACTTTGCCAGCAGAACCTGGACTGACCATGAAACCACTTGCCTCTAAGTGTTTCCTAGGAGGAATCTGCATACTCACTCAGTTTCTATCTGCCTGCTGGCCAGTGTAATCTGTAGGCTGATGAATCCAGTTGACGAACAGGGTTTTTGTCTAAAGATCATGTCAGTTCTTTGAGAACACCTGAGTGAAGTTTTCCTTTTGCATTTGAAAGAAAAGAAATATGCGTTCATTGAAAGATGCAAAAGACATTCAAGAAACGCACAGGTCATTGTTTCAGGCAGGCGAAGCAGTTGGACTGAGTTAAATCATCCATAGCATCTGTTTTGATTTTTGAGTGGTTTTAAATCATGTAGTTCCACTAAACAATTTTGAGTACAGAAATCTTTCCTAGGTAGCTTTGTTTTCTCAATCAGTATTGCTCTGCTTTGCCAAATGTCAGTGCGGATAGCTGGATAAACCAATGCTTTCTCACAGTGCTGCAAAAATACGTATACAAATAAATAGATTCAGGGACAATTTGTCCAACAAGAATCTATAGCACAGAGGGGATTCTGGAGTCATCTTCAAAGTGTATGTTGGTGTTTTTAAAATGACCTATGAATGTCTCTAGTTTGTTAAGAGTCCAGAGGGATTTTCAGTATCATAGGTTTGGGTTATTAAATTACTGTTGGAAAAGTGGAGCTGAACTTCAATGGCAAATATGTCTGTGAAAATATTGGCAAACATTTCATTTAGTGAGCTTTCCTCTATTGTTTCTTTTCCAAAATCAAGATAAACAACAGAAAGATATTGGATGAGGCAAGAAAACAAAATAAGCCTATTTTGTTGCATTTTCTGATAAGCAATGCAATCTAACTGCTAGCAAATGTTGGCCACATCTACTTTTAGCAGCTACTCTAAGACCAAGAACGCCTTTGAACTTGCACATGAAATGCAATGAAATTGCCATCCCTTTTTCTGCTGATTTTGACTAGAGCTGCTGAGAAACATCTCCCCGTACCAGCATTTCACTGTGCAACGCTGCCAGATGATATCATGTCAGATTCGGTAATGCTGTGATGGGAAGAGGTTCCTGGGGATGGAATTTTGGCTCGGAAAGGCAGAGTGAGTGGGGAGGGCAGGGACAATGCAGGAGATGGGCACCCAGAGCTGTGACGCTTCTCCAAAATGTGCCTGTTTTGGAAACCGCCTATGGGTTTCCATTTCCCAGCTGTCATCCTGATGACCAGATTATACTGGCAGGAGCTTTAATCTGGTGAATGTTCCAGTGTGTACACAAATTAGGCAGTTCCAGCAGTCGCGAGGCAGAAAAAGAAAGCCCATGAAGAGCAGAAAAAGGACTTCAATCTGAGCCTCTTGCGCTGAGATGCGTACTTGCGTGCGTACTTTTTAAACGAGAAAAGACGTTTTTTGATTTTGACCATCAGTAAGCCTCACCCATAGAGCTTAGATCATAGACTTCTCAGTGTTTTCAGGCTCTTTATAGAGAATTTTGATTCAGCCCTTTAGTAATGGCCTCAAAATGTAAGGCATTTCCCTTATGATCTCTTAGATTTCCAGACTCAAGGTGCTAGAATAAAATCTGTACAGACGCTGCTATCCTGGTGCATGTAACGTTTTTTTTGACGTTAATATCTTGTGACTAGATCCCCACCTGAAAAGCTGTCTGTCTCCAGCAGCACTTAGCCTCTCCACCCTGTGCTGGAGAAGCCTGGTCTGATTATTGATGCTGTAACCATCTCTGGATCTCCTGGGTACCCTTCACGGCAAAATCCTGCATCTGGCATTTTTCCTGCGTGGAAGGGCCTCGACATCCAGTTCCTTAAACCCAAAACTTCATGCTAGAGTAGTTACACTCCTCCACTCATTTCATGAGAGCTCATTAACCACCCTCCAGGAAAAAAAAAAAAGAAAAAAAATGTGATAAAAAACTAAGGGACACTGGAAGAGCAGAGATATGTTTTAAGCACAGGAAATGTTATTTTTAAACAGCTTGAGAGGGTTAAATCAACAAAATCCTGAAGTCCTCCCTGCAGAGTCCGTTGTTCCCATCTCCTTGGGAGCAGGACGTCTGGACAACGTCCCCAGGCCAGATTGCACATCCTGCTTTCCGAGCTGTGACTCCTCGGACATGCCCATGGGGCAGCTGTTTGCGGACTGGCCCCTTTTCACAATCGGCTTCTGGTGTTACAGCTCCATCCAAGCCATCCAGCAGTAGCCTTGCCACCAAAAAAAAAAACCAAAACCAAACCCCTAAAAAACCACCTCTTCGGTATTTTGCATGAGCACGGCGCAAGAAAACTGCAAGGCCAGCTCATGAAATAAGGATTAAAATGCAAAATAAAAATTATAATGCAAAATAACAATTACAATGTAAAATAAACTTGGGGAGAGGGGAAGCATTTACAGAAGATATTTCTAGAAGCAGGTCCTTGTAGACCTGCTTTGTCAACCTTATTTGTAGAAGGTCTACAAAACAAAGTTAAGACCACTGTTATTTTTAATCTATTTCCTTGCAGTGGGAAATGCTGAGTTAATTTTAAAAAGCAAAATAATAAAAAGTGACCCAGGTCAGATCCCTAAATCCTGATGTTCCTGATGTGTGGGAAACAAAACTGCATCTCTGTCACGCACTCGAAGTCCATTTCTTTGCAGCAAGGTAATCAGCAGTTTTGTGGTCATGAATTAAAGCCAAAAAAGCAAAAGAAAAACCCACTACCATTCTGCAGATGCAAGCAGAATATATTGACACGTATGGGGCACTAGGTTTTACAGTCACTTAGCTGCTTTCTGCTGGCCGCAGGAAAACATGTAATTTGCTCATTGTTTTGCCATGTGCTCCATAGAATTAAGAGGAGTGATCATTGATAAAATGGTAATAACTAGGGAAAAGTGCAGCTCCGCTTTCTCGCTTCAGCTTGCCAAGATTTGGGGAGCTGACTAAGCACTGTCCAGGCTAGGAGTGGACAGAGAGCAGATCTGGTTATCTTATATATTGAGTGGAAATTCCCCAAGGGGAACTGCAATCTGAAACGAGATCAAGTGGTTTGGCGCATAATGGGATATAACCTCCACATCAATAGCATCACCCGTGAGATGCAAAACAAAAACCATGCTATTGTATAAAATCTTTCTTCCCTCTGGGCAGAAATGGATCTTACTTCCTCGCTGCTTGCCAGCTACCCAAGTTGTTTAGTCATTGCTTAACTTCATGCTGATGAATGAATAGTAAAACTGAACCAGAGCTAGAGAACACAGTTCAAACAGCAAGATAAAAAGGATGGATAATGCACAGATAGCAGTGTCTAGGAGTGAAATGTGAAAACGTTGATAAATGAGGATGAAGTTTCTAAACGGCAAGAAAGCAACACATGGAATGGATAAAAATTGAAGTGAAACGTAATGGGGGTAGCACTATGTGGCCTTGTTTGTCACGTGTTGCTGATTTTCTGGAGATTTGAGGGAAAATTTTCAGGTTTGCTGTTCTGCACTGCGGATGGAAATACTACCCTTTCTGCTCCAGAGCCAGCTTAGAAGTCTGACTTTCTGGGGGACACCGTCAGCCTCACTGGAGATGGGTCAGCCCCTTGGAGCATGTACAGGTTGGCCTTTATAAAGTTGATGGGACTTTTAGGATTTTTCCAACTCTTTTCTATTATTCTTCTACTGAACTTTAAGTTTTGCTTTGATTTAGTGGAAGTTCTTACGTTCTTACCAGTTTTGGTCTGGATAAATGTTCTTTTTCAGAGTAAGGGCTAAAGGGAGTTAGCACCTATATAGGAGGGAGGACTGTCTGTACAGGGGTACAGGGATTTGATGTGTTCAAGACATGCTCTTTAAGGGCTAAGGGAAAGAAACTTTTTTAAAAGTAGTGTGTTTAAAACACATTACTGCTCTGTGCATTTCTGAGCCTGGTAGCAGCGGAAGGTGAAGAGCCACTGGCTCATATTTATGGTGACCGATGTGATGCATTAGCTCTTTTGGTTCTGCAGAGAAGCAAGTTGAGCCATTTTATGATCATTTTTGCCCAGACAGAGCCATGGCTGTCCATATGACACAACAGCTTCCTCCACAGGCAGTGCCTTGCATGTTCAGTGGAAGTGCCCCTTGGGCGTGAGACGATTCAAAACAACATATAACGGGGACATTCTGTGTTATTTTATGTTTCACTGAGTCACACACTCAGTGTTTAAGGACTAGACAGGACTGTCACATCATCCATACTAGTCCCTTTGTACCTCAGGCTGTTTAACCTCACCCATCCATCCCTGTGTAAAGCAAGAAACTCGTATTTGGCTCACACATGTCTTCCAGGAAGGCGTCCAGTCTGGATTTAAAGATACCAGGAGACAGATGATCCGTCACTTCATTGGGTAGTTCATTTCAGAGGTTAATCCTCCTCACTCTGAAAATGAAATGCCTTATTTCTCTTCTCTGGCTTCAGTCCCTACCCAGTCATTCTTGCTGTCTTCTCTCATTATTAAATAGCCTTTACGTGCCTGGTATTTTCTTCACGAAGTTTCTTCTGCCCTATAGCCCAACTATATCTAAATCTTCTTCAAAAGAACAAGCAAGTCAAGCAAGCATTTCCCTCGTGTTCTGGTCACTGTGCCCTCCTCTCTGGTAAAACACCCTCTTTGTTCCTGCATCCTCCAGAAGTCACACACCAGTGTTGTCCAAGGGATGAGTAGATGTTGCATTGGGGGACATAGTTTAGTGGGTTGACAGGGCTGGGACAAATGCTGGACTCGATGATCTTCAAGGTCTCTTCCAGCTGAAACTATTCTACGATTCTACGATTCTACGATTCTATGAAAGGCTGTGCCCTCCTGGCAGGGCATCTTGGGACCAAGCAAGCCCCTTCTTGCCGCAGCTTCCCTCCGGAGGTGCACGGCATCCAGTCCCTGCCCCTAGCTGTCTGCGTTGGGTTTGGCCGCAGTAAAACTCATTTTATCTCACCACAGCAAATGATGCAGGTGGCAGATTGCTCTCTTCCTGTCTACCGTGCTGTGAATTCTCAGTTTGCATCCAGGTGTTGTCTATGATATTGTTTACCTCTAATCAGAATTTTCTCATCAGCTTCCTCATTTTTTTTTTTTTACTCAGGAGCTGCAGGAGGACAATATACTGTGTGTGTTTAGAAAATATTTTTTTAGTAGCAGGAAAGATCTTGAAAACCCTGAGCCAAGGGAGTTCTTTGTATTTTAGTTTTGTCTTTATTTTGACAGTTACATCTCTATCTGTTCCATAGGCTGTTGCACAGAGAGCAGCACCACCCTGATCCGGGGGTGGTTCTAAGGTTACAAAAAGTTTGCTCACTGATTCACGCTATGCACTGTGGCTTTTGTGAAATGAATTCATTTAGAAGTTTAATTACTGGAGATTAAATATATGACAGTAGCAGTAGACTGGAACATAATACTGATGCTCAGCCAACCTTGAACCTGCATATTTGACTTGCTCAGCAAAACCCCATCAGATTTGTAGAATTACCAGATTTACATACATTTTCAGGTTGGTGTTTGTGGGAGCTGGCTTTTTCTTCCGTGAGTTACGTGATGTTGGAGAATTATGTCTGCATCTATTTTTCTCAGCCTTGAAAAAGATCCCAGTGATGGATTAAAGAAAGTTAATACTATATATACAGTGGCCCTTTATACATTTTTTTTGCAAGATGCTTTTCCAGTTTTATTTTGCTAACAAAGGTATAACACACTTGGGTTGAAGCCCACTTCCAGCTTTACTGTGTCATAAAAAATTGCGATAGTTGATGGAGAAGGACAGAAAAATGCAATTTAAAAACGGGCAAACAATAAAAAAACTAGAAAAAAGACCTAGCCATAAAATCACAGAAGGCAGAAATGAAATCTGTAGAACGAAAAAAAAAAAAAAAGCTTTCAAACTATTTTAATTAAATTTTGTAATAAGCTCAAGAAATGACCCATATTGATTAGGAAGAAGCAATATGACAACCCAGATTATTCCTGACTGTGGGTGGATCTCACCCATCTACTTTCTTGACTGCTTGTTTGCTCTGAGAGTAGATGGTGTCCCAGCTCCTGGCCTCTTCCTAACTGGGAACATTTGGCACATGTCCATATTTTTCCCCTGGGATATGCATCTGGTGCATGAGTGGATTTGCAAAACCAATATCCACACATCTGAAAACACATCCCCCTTGGGATCATAGGATGACACTGAGATGTTACCTTGTTCATTCACTAGAAAAGACCAGTTGTGTCTAGACTACTCCCTACAGACGCGCTAATCCCAGCTGAACAGCGTTACTGAGATGTTTCACCTGCCCAAAGGGTTTCCTCGGGTGCTTAATGAGCATTACTGCAGGGGAGCAGCCCACAGCTCACCCACCTGGGCTGGGGTGTTAGGAGTGGGAGCTGGCCACAGGAAGCTCCTTAAAAGAGCTGATGCTTCAGCTTCTGCTCTTTGCTGGCTGAGGAGGCTCCTTGAAGGCAGCTGCAGAGATCCTGTCCTCTACACCTGTTTTGTAGGTGTTCCACAGGGAGTCCAGCAGGTAGGTGGGGACCCTCTGTGTGCCAGCATAGTCGCTCGTGAGGAGGAAGAGGAAGGAGGCAGACTTTGAATGAGCTGCACTGATTGTTTCCTCACTGTCAGCACAGGTATGTCCAGTTCTTCCTTGGTGCAGACGGTTTGCTCTCACCCTCTCAGACCAAAGGTGGCTTTTCTTGCTGCTCCTGGACATGTGTTACCATAAGCAGGTAGGAGTTTTCCAGAGTGTATTTAACTGCTCCTCTATTTCCTAGTACAATTTTAACTGGATGTCTCTGTCATTCTTTTATTCCTTCATCTGAAAATAAAGGGTGCAGGCATGTTTTGTTATAGTCCCACTGATTTCATTAGCCTACACTGATTTAAATCAACACAAGAAAGCCTTTAAAAAAAAAAGCAGAAAAAAATAGAACAAAGCACAACAACAGAATGGATTTAGCATGAGCTGCAAAGTGATGAGGTTTGACACAGATCAGTGCCAGAATTGGGCTGGATCAGAAGTAGAAAGGACTGGTAACTCTGTCTTCTTAAAGCTGATCTAGTGCCACTGCCATAGTGATAGAGATGTCCCTTGTGCTCTGCACACATCCGTGTGTGTGATGCACCCCTTGAATGCTAATGCATTGTCTGGGTCTGTAATTAGAAAATCCTAAGTTTTTCCAACATTTTTTTGAGCAGTCAAGCTAACAAATAATTTTGAGAAATGTGGAATCAACTGCTGTACCTCTGGATCCCAGAATACGTCTCTCCAGGAGACATATTTCTGGAGACAGCAATATACCACAGCCACAACTTTGCAAGGGAAAAACAATAGCAGCATCCTCATACATCAGGGAGCGCTCTTTTATGTGGTGAGGTCGGCACCAACCCCACCCTCAATAGGAGATTGCACATCAGTTATGAGGCACCAAGTGTGTGAAAATAAATTGGTGTTTTGCCTTGCCCCAGCTCCCTGCGCCCGGTGGGTCAGAGCTGGGCAGCCAGGAGAGGCTCCAGCCCGCTGCCTGGTGGTGGAGGGACCCAGCAAGCTGAACCCTGACTGCAGACATGACTTTTATGGTTATTTTTAATGCTTCCCAGCTTCTTGCTGTACGTTTTGTCTCATGCATCGCCTCAAGGCTCTTGCACACTGCTTGGTTCAGAACAGATTGTTGGATTGGGATGCATTGTGACTTGGGTTTGGGGTTTTTTGCTGAGGTGTCCCCTGTTCACACACAGAGACTGTGCAAAGGATCCAGGATCACACCTGCAATCTTCCTGGCTAAGAAGACCATGAAGTTGAGGTGTACTAAGGACAGCTGAAAATAATTACTTTCTAGCTGATCTGGTGGAGGCTGGCCCTGAGAAGCCATTTGATTTGCGTGGATAGGTTTCCTAGGAATTACACTCAAGCATTGATGCGATGAACCATAATACTTCTTTCTACAGTTCTGTGGTGTTTATGTCGCCATGTTTTGAGCCAATTTTTAAAATTCGCATCGATATGCCAAGGAAAACTACCTCAACAAATGTAGTTCCTGCATCTGTGCAGTAGTTGGTTTTCAAAGTTAAACATCCCTGCTGTTTCACATTTTTTTAGATGCCAGCAGTGATTAGACATTACCGTGGACTAATTGCTCATACAATTTCAGTTTTTACCTTGCAGCCGCCTTGAAAATTACAGCTGCAACAACAGGAACAAACCCCATGCTCTCAGCAAATACAAATTAGTCAATACCAAAACAAAACTGGTTTACCTTGTGGGTTTGAGGGGTTTTTTTGCAGCTGTTTATCCCAAAATTGGAAAGCTGCTTACAGCCTCTCCATCTGAACCTGATAAACAGACATTATCCCAGTCTGAGGCAACATATATCCAATGTCAGCCCAGAGCTCAGCAAAGATGCCTTATCTGCTCAGAGAGGAATATTCACATTTATGACTAGTACGCTGGACCTCAAGGATTTTCTTTTAATGCAAGGGATGCGGAATTCTTTGGTTAAAGGGTTTGAGTGATTTGTGTTTTTTCATGTCTTTTATACTGTTGTTCAAACCAGATTTATGCAAACAGGACTCTACTCCTGCTGTATGTACACTTAGGAATCGACAGGCAGGATTGCAGACATATCTGGGGGAGTAGCTGAATTTTAAAGCCCGTTTGTGCTGCAAACTCAGCCCATGCTACTCTTCAGCTCCTGACTGGGACATGTAACCTACTTTTTGGAAATTTTATGTACAGATTTTTCATGAAGAGCACATACATTTTTGTTTATTTATGTATTAAAGATGCATGCAAACACACAACCAGAATGATGCCTCTTTGTAGCAGCATTGCTCAAGGTTAATGTCTTTTTCCCCTGAATGAATTTTTGCATTAACTGAGCTGATTGTCCTTAGGACAGAGGTGCCCAGACCCACAGGGTGCATAACCAGAGCAGCTGTAGCTCATGGCTTCCCAGCCTACCCTGGCATCAAACGTTTCTCCTGGCCCAGGCATTGCCGCCCCAAAAGAGCCAGGAATCACCTTGCTGCCTCTTGCAAATTTTGGCACACTGTGATTAGATTCAGATGCTGGAACATGTGCTAATGCTGCAGAGCCTACATCATGCCTGCGGATGTTTGCTAATCCCAAATTTCAGAGCCTCCCTGGTCTTGCCAGAACATCAAAGCTTGGCGGAGCGTTGCAGCGCAGATGAGGAAATTACAAAGGGGCAGTACATGGCAGGTAATGGATTAGGGTCTTTCAGAGGAGTGAATGTTTGGATTGGGCAAACGATAGGTAATTATGAACAGTATGGGGCTTGAGATGGTTCCAGGATGAATTTATATCTAGCTGCTTATTCTGCTGTCAGCATTTCCTCTGCCCCTTGCCCTGTATCCCCTACGGGCAGCGATGTGAACGGCTGCCTGGGGGGAGGACCTGCTGCCCATCTTTCTCCTTCTCCTCCCATTCCGGATCTGCTGCCAGGTGCTGGTGGGATCAGAGCCCGCACTGGCTCCGGAGGCTGTCTGCTCTGCCGTTAGCAACTCTTCATCTTGCCTGCTCCAAAAACATATGGCAAATCAGTCCTCCTGCCCTGTTTTACGGGGACAAATACCCAAGCAGAGATCAGCACGGGAGCTCACACAGACACACGCTCCCACGAGCACGGGTGAATGCCAAAGCAAAAGCAGGACTAAGTAACTGAATCTGAAGCCACTCTAGGAAACTCTGGTTTTAAAAGCATTTATTTAATCATAAAAAGATGTTTAAATAGCCAGCTTCAGTTCTTAATTTTAGGAATGGCCTTAAAAGAAAATACTAAGCTGGTGCTTACTGGACATGGACAAAATAAGTGTAGCCTAAGCAGGAAAGGGGATGGTTAGAGAGCAAAGTTGGGGGTCTATAACTTGGCCTTTCTCCGTGCATAACCAGAGCCAATAATACACCACTTTAAAAGCTGCTCGAAGTGCTCATGTGCTGGTGAAAGTGGGGTGGGTCTCTGGCAAGGGCTTTCCTTGCCTCCTGGCTCAGCAGATGCGAGTGCCCGCTGGTTGGGCCACTCGGGCAGGAATACTCACAAGTAAAATGTCGTACTTGTAGCGTACAAATCTGCAATGGCTAATGAGGCCAGAGCACTCTCAGTGCTGTTGGAGTTAAGGCGCAATGTGATATTTCTTGCTGCACTTTCCATCTCGTATGACTTCTAACAAAAACTGAGGTAGCCCCACTCCTTTCTGCCCTCTTGTCTAGAGTTACCTTTGCTCCCACCTCTCCAAAACCCCTCACCCTTTGTGTACCCTTAAAAATCATGTCATTTCCATACAAACACTTTGAGCAGAGTTGCTCACCCTTGGTCCTAAGATGTTACACAAGTACTGTAAATGCTAAGGGGAAGGCTCCATCCTGCATTTTGGTCACGGCAACCCCAGGCAGCGCTACAGGCTTGGGGAAGTGTGGCTGGAAGGCTGTACGGTGGAAAAGGACCTGGGTGTTCTAATTGACAGTCGACTGAATATGAGCCAGCATGTGCCCAGGTGGCCAAGAAGGCCAACGGCATCCTGGCTTGTATTAGAAATTTTGTGACCAGCAGAAGAAGGGAGGTGATAGTCCCTCTGTACTCAGCACTGGTGAGGCCGCACCTTGAGTGTTGTGTTCAGTTTTGGGCACCTCAGTATAGGAGAGATCTCGAGGTGTTGGAGCGAGTGCAGAGGAGGGCAACAAAGCTGGTGAAGGGCCTGGAGAACAGACCTTGTGAGGGCGACTGAGGGAGCTGGGTCTGTTCAGTTTGACGAAGAGGAGGCTGAGGGGGGATCTCATCATGCTCTGCAATTACTTGAAAGGACATTGTAGAGAGGTTGGTGCTGGTCTCTTCTCACAGATCATTAGGGACAGAACCAGGGGGAATGGTTGCAAGTCGAAACAGGGCAAGTTTAGGCTGGACATGTCAGTAGAGTGTAGCGCTAACAACGCTAAGGTCGTGGGTTCGATTCCCGTTTGGTCCCCATGTGTTGCCTGATCTAGTTGAGAGGTGGCGTCCCTGGCAGCAGGGAGGCTGGATTAAACTGATCTCTAAGGTCCCTTCCAGCCTAGGCCATTCTATGATATGATGATATGATGTGATATGATATGATATGAGGAAGAAATTCTTCACGGAAAGAGGGGTCAGACACTGGAACCGACTGCCTAGGGAGGTGGTTGAGTCGCCATCCCTGGATGTGTTCAAGTGTCGCTTAGATTTGGTGTTGGGTGATATGGTTTAGGGGTGAATTTGTAGTGTTGGGTTAATGGTTGGACTTGATGAGGGTCTTTTCCAGCCTGAATTATTCTATGATTTCCTCATGGAAATTCCTTGGCAGTATAAAGAATCAGAATTTGTAGTCCAGGTGCCTGTGGATTTGAGTTGTGGTTGTGTTAGTCATGCAGGAGAGGAGGTAGCATATTTCACTGGGGCTGCTGGGAATAGACTGTGGCCAGGAAGTGGGAAAATGTGGCTGTCTCTTGCCTGCATTTTCATTGCTTTTTTTTCACCCTCCAAGATCCAGTCTCTCCTAACACGTCAGGAGCCACTCAGCAGCCCCAGGAAAGTGTTTGTGCATGTGCTGTGTGCTCTCTGGAGACTGGGTAATACCTCGCTACTGTTACTAGCAAATGAATTTATTTCCTTAGTGAAAAATGGCAAAGCTCGTACTGCAGTACTGGTGGCTCTAAAGCTTTGACCAGTAGGTCATCCCATTATCTGCACCCCACAGCACCAGCTAGTCTGTTTATTGCTTTTCATGTTCTCTCTCTCCCTTTGTGTCATGAGTAAGAAATACGAAACTGTCCTTTCCCCTACTTACCTCGTTAGGACTATAATAACTGAAAGCGCATTTTTAGCAATTAAAGTTGGCAGTCATAAAAGTTTCTTTTCTTTTTTTTTATTTTAAAACAAGTCTGAACTTTTGCAGCCACCTCAACAAAACAAAAAAAAAAGTGGAGCTTTTTTTTCTTGTCTTTCTTTTTTTAAGCTTCAGGGGGAAATACAAAATGTGCCACTGTTGTGTAATGTTCTTGTGTGGAACAATTAACTTTCTATACAGTTAGCAAAATCAAGAGGTTTACGGTTTTTCCAGCTGTTTTCTGTGATGCAACATAAACAGTAAGAGTGATAGCCTGCCTTGGAAATGCTCCGCGCAAGCCACATAATTGGATTCCAGTGTGATAAGGATAGGTTATGTGTCTGCTGCAGCTTGTCCTTCTCCAATTTCTGAGTCAGCAAAAGCAAGGAGAAAACATGCAGATATCTTGCCATCACCCATTTTCATTCCTTCCCCATCCCAGAAGGAATGCAATAAAACTGATGTAGGGACATAGGGAGTTACCCAGGAAGTTTTTGTGGCTTCTGCAGGAGAAACATTGGGCTTTGTATTGTGAAAAGAAATGCTCTTGTGGCATTTCCCGAAATAAAAATTTTGCGGAATAAGGGAATCTTCATGCCTGTGTATAAGGCAAGCTGAGCAAAAGTAAGGTTCTATCCATCAGCACAGTGGTCACAAGTTTCTTGGATTGGCCCTTGCTCTGAAATGCTCTGTGGATGGATGTAGCCATGGGTGCTCTGCTCATGCTCTGATCTCAGCCTAGACTGGTTTTTATCCACGCACATAAATCATTTCTTGCAGAAGGCATAAAGCGTGTGATTCCCTCCCCATTGTGTCGAAGTTGGAGGGGTGGTGGGTTGGAAGCAGGCATGAGTTTAGAGGAGTGGAAGGAGCCTATACACTACCAGGGTTGGTTTAATGCTCCTGTCCCTCTGGCTCAAGAGCCAAGCTGGAGTAAGTCTCAGTAGATCTAAGAGTTGGGAGATAGCATTGAGCTGAACTAAGTGCAGTGGCATGGAGCAAAAAATCATCCTGAAATAGCACCCAAATGGCAAAGAAGCACCAGCTATACAGCACATGGTTTGAGTGTCTGAGCTAACACCTGCTGGGATACTGAGGCAGTGCTCTCCATGTGGGAATGAGCTAGTGGAGAGCTCAGTCAATCACGTCTTGCAAGAGCTGCAATTGCACATGCCAATGAAGCACGAGCATAGCCAACGACTTGAGCTGATACATCGTCTGAAAATGGATGAACCCTTCTTAGACCTCAGAATCCACTTGAGAGTATCTTGCTGAGGAAAGAAATAATCAGCAAAGTGAGACTATTTTTTTTTTTTAGTGCTGAGCTAAAACAACCATGTTTTTTATTAAAGCCAAGGCAAAGCCATGGTAGCTCTGCACTGCTTCGCCTCCCATGGAAATCCACAAGCCCAAGATGTCTTTACAGGTCTAGACGTGGCATACCTGCAGACACTGCAGCTGGAAAGGTACCTTTCCTGAAAACACTGTTATTTTGTTGTTGAACTTCAAGTGGAAAATCAAGTGAAAGATGGCAATGCTGCTAGCTTCGGATTCCACTTCTCAGTTACAATTTATCCTCCCATGATCTCTTCAATGGGTGAGAAACGACAGGGTCTGATGCTGGTTTTGTGCCAAGGGAAATCATCTGAATCTGAGCATAGCCTCTCAAAGAGATTTTTAGTGAATTAGAAAGTTTTTTTTTTCCCCCCTCAGTTGATGTGCAACAAGCCCTCTCCTGCCTCCCCCACGCCTATCTCTTTCAATGGCTGCAACGTCTGGTCATGTCCTGCTCCATGGAGAAGAAACCAGGCATGTTTGACATGTTTATAGCTGTCATTGCTAAGATACAGGAGGAGGCTCATTGGGTCCCTGTGCCAAGCTATTAGCTACTGCAAATATCTCAAGTCAGGGGCTGCAGATGTGCAGACTGACAGGTCCCTTGCTTAATGAGAGGACTGAAGGCAACAAGCAGCAATTTCTGAGTGATTTTGAGCCATTACTTTAGGCAGGCTAAACTAGAAGACAAAATAATTTGGTATTGATGGTGGGTAACCATGCAGCTGAGAGCACAACAATAGCTCTGGGCCTTTGATATAGTTGGGATACTGGCATTAACTGATGTTCTCAAGTGAATTGTGAAGAGGAGGGTTAGGCAATGACATTCTTTTCAGTCTTTCCCTCTGAAATCTCCAATTCTTGTTGTATCAATGGCTTCAGGAAAACGAAACCAGTGTGAAGAGCTGGGAGAGGAACAAGCTTCCTGTACGCAAATATTTTCTAGATTTCAGAGATTTTTCTGTCCTGCATCAACACAAACTCGTGGCCTCTCAAAGGGTTCTGCAGAAAAGAAATTGAAAGAGGCCTATTCAGGAATAATGGAGAGCCTGAGGGCAAGGCCAGTTGCGTGGGCTTTGGGAGGTGCCGCTCGCTCTGAGTCACAGCGCAGGCTCGCGAGTTCAATTCTCCCACGTTCCTGATGAGCTGCCCAAGAAGCAGGCAGTTCTTTACTCTGCTGTCTCTCTCGGCCTTTACTGAGGCATAGTGGATAGGAGCTGAGAAACCTTTCCTGATGAGAGTCTCATCAGCAACAATACGTTCTCATGAAACCTTTTGACGAGCTGACATCTTGCAGTGTAGATGTTTCACTGGCAGAGTCCCAGCCTCTTCTAAATACAATATTCTAACAGATTTGCCAGCAGTATAAACACCAACTTTGACCAACGATCTTCAAACAAATACTCTAATATTGTGTCTCAGACTTTAATGATGCTTTCATGGTATCATCCTGCAAAGCAATAAAGCAGTTTCCTGCTGGACTGCTCAAGCTTTCCATTGCAGCCACTGACTCTAGTGCATTGGGGTTTGTAGTTAATCAAGAGATTCACTGGGACAGAAAACTCGATGGCTGAAATCCTCTTATTCACTACAGCCTCACATACTTGTTCCACGCACAGTACTTAAAATAAATTTATTTAGCTTGATAACAACTGTGCAGAGAAAACTCACCTGTAAGTTTCTTGGGGAAACTCCTCCAGCTCTTTCAAAAATGCATAGCTATACATAATCTGAATCTTTTCAAATAAGGTTGAAATAAATTCTATTATAAAGTAATGATTCCTGAAGTGTTATCAGAACAGTGTTGTTAACATGTCACTTTATTGCTGTTCTGCCCGTAACTTTAAGCTGCTTCAATTGTTCATGCTTCTCTTTTTCAATATACAATTTTTAATCTTCATGGTTGAATTCATCTTGGGTTTAAACATAGAATCATAGAATGCTTTGGGTTGGAAGGAATCTTTAAAGGTCGTCTAGTCCAACCCCCTTCAAGGCTCTCTATATAGAAATTTAAACAGAAAGATCCCAGATATATTTTATTCATTCTCTTGATTTTTTTTTTATTTTAAGACAATCAGTTGATCCTAAATGCCTGGCTGTTGTGAAAGACTAACAGTGACCAAGGTTGCATTGCTAGTATCACCTTTGTATCAAAAAGAAACATGTACTGCATTGGAGGCCATATTGTTTAAAATTAAACTTAGCATTATTACCATGGAAAATAGAAAGGGAAGCATTATTGCAAATACAGTTCACCAAGAGAAGTCCCAGATGTTGGAAATCTCCCATCTAATTGCTGCACAGGTTGAGAATGGAATGATCAGTGTGAAGACAAAAGAAAGTGGAGAGCATTAGGTTGGCGGTGCAGATAATAATCTGCGGGCTAAAAACTGCTACTGATTTTGAGCGTATTCTTCAGGGACAACGTAAGAGAACCTGCGGATGGAAAACCTCACTCAGCGATGCTTTGAATAGGCACAGGCAGAGGAAATACTAATTGCCAGTGTTGGGATATTCTTAGGAGTCGTTAACGTTACCAGCAACATCGCTGGTGGTGTCACCCTGGGACCATGAGCAAGGGCCCTGCACCACAGGGGACAATGGCAGATCTCTCCATGGGCGAGAGCAGGGTCATGCCCTTGCACAGCAAGTTTTGCCCATTGAACCGTTCCTTTTTCCTCTCTAAATTATTGTTTGTTAGTATCTCCTTCCTGCAGAGGCCCCTGGAGTTTGGCTTGGCTGGTGAAGGGTGGGTTTGTGAGTCAGTTCCTTTATTGAGCAGAACTTGGAGCCTCTTTGCTTTTGCTCTTAAAGTCCTGCACAAACTGGTACCAGTTCTCCCGCTAACCAGAAGTATCATCTCTCCTTCCAGTGAGGAGTAGCTGAGCTTTGAGTCCATTTGTTAGCTTTGGCAAGCTCAGTGATTTCTTTAATCTTCCAATAAGTCTTTTTTCCCCCTCCAAATGACTCTGGATCCTTTACTAGAAGGATGTTGTAAATCACGCCAGAAGCTGGGAGAAAGGAAGTTAAAACACTCATCCAACTTCTCAGCATGTATCCGAAATACCTCTTTTTCTCCAACTGATATCAAGGATGTTTTCACAAATTGCACTCCGTGTCTTTAGGAAATGGACATGAATTTAATAGCTTCCTTAATACTGCTTTTTTACTCCCTCTAGCTGGTGTTCCTCAACTCTCTATATGATGTGGCAACTCAGCATTGACGGTAACTGCATGGCCACCTGTAGAAACTTGGCCTTGAACGTACTCGTGGCCTCGTGGCAGGCCTTCACCAGTTTATCTGGGGTTGAACCAGCAGTATTTGACTTTCAGAAAAGGACTAGTAATTTCCCTTTCCAAGCTGGGTGCCAGATTCTGGCAGGACACAAATGCCTGTGCTGGAAGAAGAACAAGGCTCACACTTGTCTTTCAACTAGAGCTGCACTGGGAGGCAGACATGCAGGGCAGGATGTTTCTATTTTCCTAGTTCCCGGTGGGATTATACCTAAAATTTTGCCTTATTCTTTGCTTAGAGCATGATAGTCCCAGGCTCCATTCATTCCAAAAGTGGAATGAGAAACTGCCGCTCCAGGAGCAGCACTCGCACCCCAGGACCAAGGGCAGGATCATCCCTTGCTGTTTGCCAATGCCTGGCTCCACGGGAGATGTGGAGCTGGCACCATGTCCTGCCAGCAAGAGCAGATCAGGCCCCTTGGCTGTAAAATGCTCTCCAGAGCCTGCTCTGGCTGCAGGTGGTGGTGACAAGCAGCAACCTGGCTGTGCATTAAACCCAGCACCCCTCTTCATGCTTTTAAGTGTATTCTTCTGGGCTGAAGTAAATTACCACTGGACATCTGTAAAACACATTTATGTGGCTAGAAGGTTTCTGTAGACAGAGATGTGTGAGCTCTAGCTACCCTCCCAGTTTAGCCCCAGGGTATGTTTCTGCTGTGGATGTCTCCAGTGACCAACAGCATTCCGGAGTTAACAAAAGGCAAGAGAAGCATTTTTGGTCTGTGTTATCCATTAGTTGCTGGAAGCTTGTGCCAAACAAATTCTTATTGTTACGGTTGATTTGTGTGTAGATATCAATGGATATACCTCTGAGAGCAAGGGAATTCTGTATATAGGAACCCATCTCCAATGGCTCACGTTTTTATGGCTTTCCATGCACCGTGCTGGGTATTGCACATTATTAATATATATGCTATCTGGTTGCTGAAACCCGGTGGGATGCGTTTGCTTTTCCTTTTTCCTCAGTCTTGCAAAAGTGCATTCGTGTGTTCCAATTTTTGCATAGTTACTGTCTTTATTGACCTTGCTGGACTATTCACAACGTTGGGTTAGGCATGTAGGTTTTTGGAAGGATCAGAACCTTATTCTAACCTTTTCAAAAAAAAAAAAATAAATTAAAAAAAGAGAGAGAGAAGCTGTCATAACTTTGCGATGGATACAATTCTTTTATTCTGTGTCCATACAGTGCCTAGTTGTAGCTTCCTCAGCCATGAATGCTGTATCTGTACTGCAATTACTAGAGAATGAACTACAAACTAGCTGTACGTACATGCTATAGAGCACCCAGGGACGCACTCTACCTTCCTACACAAAGATATAGATTAAGAGGTCCTTTAGCCAAATCACACAGCTAGGAGTCATGCATTATTGTTACACCAAAATTCATACACAGAAAGATTTTATTAACATTAACAAATTCCACAAGTTCCTCATGGTGCAAGTAATTTTTCTAGTTTTTAAAGGGAATTTGAAAAAAAAATAAAGCACTGAAACCTTTTCTATTGTTGGCAGGGGCCTCCTAAAACTGCGAATCAAAATTACCTTCTAGCAACAGCTAATACTTGGCAAACAAATGTCTACTGAGCCCATTTGCTGGAATTATTTATGCCTTACGCTCAGTCTGTATGTGAAGGATATTGCTAACATAGCAGTCATCTAATTTAAAGCTGGGAGTGAAGCCATTGTGTACAGTAGAAGGTATGAGTGGGGGAAATCCAAAGTTATTATTTTCCAGGCCGTATTTGTTTTTAAATCTGAGACATGCTGCAATCTGGTTATTCCAAAGGGGGACAGGAAAAGGGAAATTTCTTAAGATGTATTTTTATGAACCATGAAGATAAATTACTTTCTTCAGAGCTGAGTTAGCAGCAGTCAAAGAAGCCATAACTCCTGAGCAGGGAAGGAACTCGGTGTAACCCCTGTTCTGCATGCCGGCCATACGGTGCACCCGCATAGTATTTGTTTAGAGGCTTAGTTCCTCCAGTACCTAGGGGAATCCTGGTGAAAGGGAGCACTAATGACATCTGAAGTTACTAAAGTGCTATTAAAAGCAAGCCTGCTGCTTAAAGTTGGCAGTGCATGAATCTTTTGTGATTAGAGGAAGAGGCGCAACAGATGACCAGATAAAGCTATCTGCCAGAGCTGACTCACGATATTTGCAAAGCACGAAGGAGGAAAGGGGAGCTATACTGCTACCGAAAACCCTTTTTTCATCTGTCCTCTAACATTTCAATTGCTTTGAGTTGTGCCTGTGCTTTGCACACGCAATTTAACCAGTAAAGGGACAAGCAGAAGCTGTGCTCTCTTCTGGCTGTCCAGCTGGGTTCGCATTTGATGCCCATCGGAGCCAAATGCAAGTGGTGTTTGCTTCTAATTCTGTGATGCTCCAAAGCTCCAGGGAGGGGTTGAGCAGGGCCTCTGGGAGCAGAGAGCATCACTGCAGGAGGCTTCACACATGTCCCAGTCTTGACACCCACCCCAGCCTACATTAGGGCCGTGGGACAGCTTTTTGATGGACACATTATCTTTGACAACTGGGCAAAGGCGCCCCTCTCCAGGAGGAGATTTCCTGGGGGAGGTATTTCATCAGCCATCCAATCTCTTCTTGCTGTTTAAGCTCAGGCAAAAGCACTGAGGCATTAACCCTCGGAGGCCTGATTCTCTTCATTCCTTTGGGTAACTTTGGTCAGGAATGGCACTCATGAGGACAGGCTAAGGGAACTGGGATTGTTCAGTCTTGGAGAAGACTCCAGGAGGACCTAATACCTGAAGGGAACCTACAGGAAGGCTTGGGAGGGACTTTTATAAAAGTGTCTGCTGATAGGACAAGGGGAAATGAATTAAAGTTGAAGGAGAATAGATTTAGATTGGATGTTAGGAAAAAATTCTTCAGTACGAGGGTGCCAAGACTTTGGAATAAATTGCCCAGAGAAGCTGTGGATGCCCCCTCCCTGGAGGTGTTCAAGGCCAAGTTGGATGAGACCTTCAGCAACCTGAGCTAGTTGAGATGTGTCCCTGCCTGTGGCAGGGGGGGTGCATTAAATGATCTCCAAGGTTGCTTCCAACCTGGGTCATTCTGTGATTCTATGATTTTAGGCAGAGGCAAGTACTAGATCATGTCTTTGATTTTGCTCTTTGGTGTCTGCAGCTGAAAGCAGGATCTAAAGTGCCAAAAAATCAGGGCAAAAATAGAGAAATGTGTAACTCATCTAAGGTACTAGACAGTGACAGACTATATAAAATGTTATTGTTCAACAAACACTGTCTCTAATAAACTCCATTTACTAGTGTTTGCAGCTTGGCAACTTGGAAACCCCAAACTCCAGTTAAGTAAGGAAACAAAAAGCAGAGCCATATGATGATACCCATAAACTACGCATCTGGTTTCTGTTTTAAAATATATTCCACTTTCCATATTAAATAAAGCTGCTTAGAGTGCAAAAAAAACCCATATGGCTTTCTGGAAAATGAGAACCAAGTTCCAAAATAAAAAAAATCCCTGGCCATGTACAGCCATCAAAAATAAGAGCGTGCTTTTTCTCTAATCTGCTACTGTAACATCAGAGATGAACCATCTTTGGTGGAGCGATGGGTGGGGGAGCTGCAGCTTCTGTTCCCAGGAGACACTTGGACCCTGGGAGGTTCTGCAGTGGGAGCTATGATGCTGTCTCCCTGTGATACACATGTGACCAGATCCAGCATTCCTACCTGCCGCAGGTTTCAGTAGGAGTGCGAACACCTCAGTGTTTTGCGTGAAAAATCTTTAGTCTTTTGTAACAAGTTGATGTTCTCTACCATCCTTATGGGTGCAGTTTGACCTAATACACTAATTCTGGCCTTACCCTAAGATTTCTCACTAAAGATGATTTACAGAGCCATGAAAATATTGTTGTGCTTTATAAATCTTGTATATATTTGTGAAATTAAGATAGATGAAGTATTGCTATAGTTGTTTGGAAATATTTATAACATCCCCTAATTAAGTCTTCAATTCAGCTACTGATGGCAGTGAAAGAGATGGCTGCTAATTCTGCCTTTCATTTGGCCAGTCTCCTTGAGTATTTCACTTGCTTGTCTGCTTTTTGATAATTCTGTTACACGCGAAGTCCTGGAAAGCTCCCAGTTCTCTGCGTTGCAATCAGCAGACCAGTCAGCCTCTGACAAAATAGACTTGTGCCATTGGACTGTCACCATTGCCAGTAGTTGGTTCTGCTTGCGCATCCTGGATATTGTACCTACAGCCAGATAAAAGTAGCTTAAGTCTTCCTAGCATATGGGGCATTTTTTGTATTTGTAAGTATGTTTATAACTTTGCCATATGCTGGTAGAATTCTCATGATGTGCTGGTTTCTGTACAGGCACAAGTTGTGGACCCAGGGACCCGCTTAGAGGGGTCGTGTTCTGGCGTCATGGACTTCAGAGATAGATTGGAGAGGTCGGACGGAAATGTTTGTCTAAATTCACAGATGTCTCATTCATCTCTGGAATCTGGAGGAGGCACCTGAAAAATTTGTATCCAAGTTTAGTCTGGATTTTGGACATTTATAATGCTTGAGTGCTTTTTTAATCTGAAATTCTGCTTTGAAGGTACCTTTCTTGACTATCAGAATTCACAAAGGACATGTGATGTGGTAGCCCCCAGTCATTGCTCTTCTGGTCAGGAATTTGTTTATAAACAGCTGTTCTTGTGGAATCTGTCAGCAGTTTTAAAAACATCCGAATGATGTTTTGCTGAGGGTTTTATAAAATAATTCTGAGCATAGAGCATAATTTTCTTCTATCATATGCTGTCATAAGTAGCCTTTGAAGAATAACAAAACAATTTGAGCGGCAGCACTTAAATTCGGGAAGGAGTTTTGGCAGACTGAATAGCTTTAGGAAGCAAACCCCTCCAGAGGCTAGGATGTAAGTAATAACACATTTATACACATGTGGATTAATATGGCAGAGATGATTAAAAAAAAAAGAAGACAGAGAAAGTTGTTGACATTGCCCATCAGAGCTGGATACTGTGGGTGAACTGATGTTCCTTCTGTGCAATTCTGCACAGCTCTCCAAAGCCTTTGCAGGACGATGGTATCATTCTCCTCTTGCTTAAAAACTATGAGGGGGCAGCAAATCTGCAGGGGGGAGACCACGGTTGCAGGACTTTGGATGGCCCAGCTGGGTGCTGAGAGGTGGTTGAAGTAAGTCTGTAGATGGTTTCCCTCATGAAGGGCTGGTTTAGGTTAAGAGTCCTGGCGCCTTCCACGCTCAGTACGTGGGATGTGGTGGCAGCAGTTGGCACGTCCCCTGCTGAAGAGAGAAGTGCAATTGTCAAAACACAAAAGCAGCATCTGCAGAGCTGGAAAGTGGAAGAGCAAGATGGGAAGGAAAGAGGAGCCTCCTGGAGGGACTGAGTCTCCCAGGAAAACTGGATAAAAAGCCTTACACAAACTTTGCAGTAAGAGACAAGTCTGCGTTCAGAACTGGCAATGGGGTTGGGGGAGATAAAGATGAAACAACACCTTCTTTCTATCTCATAGTGAGGAGATAAGGACAAGGTGAGCAAGCTGCTATTTTCAGGAAGAGAGACACGTTTTCTGGATCTGCTGCCCAGGGGTCACACAAGCACATCGATCTCAAAGAAGGAGATAAATGATGGTTTTAGCTTCAGTGAAGAAGAAAGGAGAGAGGCTTCACTGGAGCATGGAGGACTAGAACTGCAAGTCTGGAGACAGAAAATCTTCTAATTACAGATCAGGTTATTTATGAAGTGTGGGGCTCCACCTTGCAGGAGCCAGCAGTGAGACAAGCAGCTCTCACACTAGAGAAATGCTTCCTGAGAGCCAGTAGCCTGTGAGATAAGCAGAGAAAGATCCCAAAAAAGGAAGAACGTGAAGCAAACAGAGGAAGCAAAAGGCAAACGGAAGCTATCTGGAGGTGTGAGCATCCTGGGTCACAGTATGTCCTTCCAAGAGACCATGGAAAAATGGTCCATCTCTGAGCTATGGTGCAAAGGGTAGGGAGAGAGGCTTTGCCTTGTCCCAAATCTTCAGTGACTGCAAAAACTAAAAGAAGAAGGAAAAAAACCAAAACAACCCAGTGCAAAGGAGGGCGCTCGCTGTGTGAATTTGTCAGATCCAAAGTCAATAAATCTATGAGGAAGGGGAAGACTGCCAACCATTTGGCCATGCTCACACTTACATTATTGGATCAACAACCTCTTCCCTGCCAGCTGGACTGTCATCTGATAAGCAGAAAATGAATTAGGCTGCAGAAGTGTAATAAAATCATTCTGCAGGCATTGAGGAAATACAGGCTGGTGATAGGAAACCTCGAGGACAGGTGAGGTTTCCACTTGGGCTTTATGAGAGCTGCTGGCACAGAGAAGGGCAGGACGAGACATGGACGTGGCTGTATCTTAGCACCACAATATGCTCAGTTTAAGTGCAGGATGACAGTCCCTCTGTACCTCATCTAGGTCACAAGGCTTTGCTAGGCATTATTCTGCAGAGGTGGATGGATTTGGGGAGGATTTTGTTTAGTCTTGATAGAGCCATTAAATAATAAACTGGCAAACCTTCAAAGAAGAGGCATTAATGCACCCATAAAAAAACCAACATAGACTGGATCAGCAGCCACATAAAGGAAAGAAAAAGCCTCCAGGAAAAGTAAAGAGCAGCTTATCTAAGTGGAGGAACCACTTAGCTGAACACCGAAAAGAAGTTTCTCACCACTATCAGCAGTTTGCGACAGGCCGGCTCATCTACCCGCAGCAAAGCATCCTGGGATTGGGAGCTGCTGCTGGTACCCTGAGCCAGATGGGAGCAGCGTCACCAGCCTGTTTGGGAGAGCTGGCCTTCCGAAAGACGAGCAGGGAAGACCTGTGCCCAAAAGCCTGAAGATAAATTTTTAACAGATTGAGAACTCTCTTTCGGCTTCCTGCTTTAATTCTGAGGCTGGATGGTATAAATCAGCCTCAGATGAAAAGAAGCTGAAAGATAGAGAAAATATCTAAGGGTATTAAGCCAATAACAAATCAAAATGGATCAAAGCAGGGAGCTGCTGTGTGTAACACAGACTACTGCAATGACAATACAAAGATGAATTCTACTTGCCCTCACCCTGGCAGTCTCTGTCTCCTGGCCTTCTGCCAGGATCCAGGTCTCTCCCATAGGTCCATTGAAAGTGCTCACACATCCCACATATTCTCCTTGGCCAGGTTACTTCAAGAGCCACTCAAGAAGAGCCTGCCACTTCTGAGAAATATGAGATGCATCTCCTCAGGTCCCCCTGTTCCTGACTGCTTAAGACTGAATCATGACATTTACACTTTTGAACAGCACCTTCTTCCCTCATGCTGCCTCCAGATGCAACTGGAGGGGAAAAAAAATGAAGGGAAAAAAAAAAAAAAAGTGCTGCATCTGCACTCCAGTGGGTGAGCAGCCGTTTTTATCCCCAATGGAATGGTAGAATCTGCCACAGGTGTTGGCCACTCCAAAACCTGATGTCTTTATGGTGGAGATGTACGAAAGCCTGGCATGGACTGCAGCTTGATTTCCAGGTGAGAAAGGTTATAGATATGACTTACTCTTTTTAGGAAGACTGCATGTATGCTCCTTGAGGAAGGAATAACCCGATCAAAAGGAAAATGGGAACTGACTCCATCACAGGGTTCACAGAGGACTGAGTCCGACATCATTCTTTTGCATATCCAAAAGTGCCCTTAGAAACCCTCCAGAGACTTCACCGCTCTCCTAAACTCCATCTGAGTGAGAAAGTTGACATTGTTTTGAGCCTCACATGTTCATGAGTTTCCCTCAGCCCGGGGAAAGCAGTGATGTATTTTGAGACACGGCTTATTCTGAGAAGCCCTAGAGATCATGAGGCTTGGAAACAGCACTACGTCAAGCCCCAGCAGAGAAAGTACCAAAGCTGCTGAGACTGCCAAGTGCAGCATCACCCCAAGAAACAGCACTGCCAGGCACCAAGGAGTCTGATAGAGAACAAAGAGTTTGTGGAGAGGGGAAAGGAGGCGAATAATGAAAGAACAGGGCTGGGAGGAAGGAAAGGAGCAGCTTGAACCAGGAGGCTGCTGTGTATAGTGGGTAAGAGAGAACTCAACACGTATTGGAAGTGGTTTTAAACATCTGATCTAGACGGGGTGACCCTATAGGCAGCTGCCATCTGTAGTAGGATCCAATGTTAATGTCATTTAGAGAGAAGAGAGCTGTGGCAAAGTTTCAGAAGCGTGGGTTCACATAGCACTCGCACCTGCAGTCTGCTGTATTACGCATGCAGTCGCTGTGAGCACACGAGCAGATTAAATGCAGACCTTAGGTGTGCTCTTGGCTTTTGTGCTTCCAGGCAAAGGGTCTGCACTTCTTTAAAGACATTGCAATGCGTTATAACAGTATAGCTTTGCTTTCACTATGCCTTCAACCACATCTTCTTCATAAGGAGTTTATTTCACTACTTGACTGGTGTCTAACCCAATCCTGTGGCAAAGGGAGTACAAGTTGTGACTGACTGTGCCGACCATAATGCGCTTGCTCCGTTGCCCCTCGTTTGCACAGCCCCTTTCGCATCTCGTTTTCACTGTGAGTGTGCCAAGGTCTTTCAATACTGTGCTTTAATCACATTGCATCCTTTAGTATTAGTGGAAACATTGCTCTAAAATACCAGCCAAGTATACGTCATGATGAAAGTACCACCTCACCACTCTTCTGGTAAAATAGGTACATTCTGAACTGGAATAAATGTTGGATATCTCACTTCTGGGAAGCAGATCTGAGCGTCTGAGTTGTACAAGATATTGCTCACCTTTTGTATCCTTGCTTAATTCTGTTTGCTCTTTCTAGTGTGCATTCCCTGCTGCATTAATGCTATGATGCTAGCTAAAATTGCCTCATCATTTGTCTATTGAATTAAAAGATCATCGGGGCATTAGAATGTTATTTACTAGCTGCTGTTTACACAGATTGGTCATTAAAGATTCCAAGCTCCATTTAGCTCAGAGCTTACAAAGCAACTCATTAAGCTAAGAGTGCAAGGCCCCCCCCATTCAGCAAAGCAACTAGCACATGCTTACATTCCATTAAATTCAGTGAGTCTTAGACTCATCATTTTGATTTTTGCCATTTTGTTCATCGGAGATTGCAGCTGTTTCTAGTGGTTGTTTTCAATTACATCTTTTCCGATGCCACAAAAAAACCCCTGAAAATATCATCCAAGTCAGAGTATGGAAGGCCATTTTAGAAATCAAAATCTATCCAGCAGTACCATAAAAAAAATAGTATTTATATGCACAAGCTTTACACTTGTGAGTGAAACTCTCAGTGTGGACTGTGCATTGTCATGTGAGAGGAGGCAGCAAAGAGCAGTGACTGGGATACACCTTGAGCACTGTTGACTCAAGTGTTACCTTTCTGCAAGGCTGAAAAAAATTAAACCAAGTCACAGAACACCTGCATCGCTCATTTATTATGTTGTTCAATAGAGCTTTTTGTGTTGGCTTCGTTGTTTCTCTGTCTCCACTGATGCTATCGTAGATTAATTGGCACCAATGTAAATGTTCACAGCTGTCTACAAGATGTTGGTGAGTGCATCGTGTCAGTCAACCATGCTATCACCAAGGAGATGAATTTATTTCATTCTTCAGGAAGACAGTTCTGTAATGTGACCTAATAAAATAAAATCTTTCAGCAAGCATTGGCAGAATATCCATCAGTCTTCGGGTGACTCCGACATGGGCCTGAGTCCACCGCTGTGCTCCCGTACCTTGCCGAACATACACAGGCTGAAATAGTTGCTTACAGGCTCTCTGGATTCAGACCTCTTATACATATATTTTTATATATATATTGTCTGACTGAATAAGCCTACAGCTCAGACTGGCACCCATCCTGCTTGTGCAGAAGTGGTGCTGCTTTTTTTAGGTCGTGCTTGCAGATGTGCTGGGGCAGGCGGCGGTGGGGCGGCCGCGGCATGGCCATGGGGCTGTGGGCAGCGCTGCCCACCTGAAGCCCCTCAGCGGCTCTGACAGAGCAAGTGGGATCTTTTTCAGGTTGAAAAGAAGATCAAGATGTTTTCACTCTGTGATTAACATGATTCCAGGTGTTTCCTCTTAAAGGAGAGGTTAAGGAAGCCAGATGTGCTGGGGCAGGCGGCGGTGGGGCGGCCGCGGCATGGCCATGGGGCTGTGGGCAGCGCTGCCCACCTGAAGCCCCTCAGCGGCTCTGACAGAGCAAGTGGGATCTTTTTCAGGTTGAAAAGAAGATCAAGATGTTTTCACTCTGTGATTAACATGATTCCAGGTGTTTCCTCTTAAAGGAGAGGTTAAGGAAGCCAGCTGAATCTTGTAGTGGCTTCTTTGGGTTGGAACGCGACCTGTGGTGTGTGAGGTTGGGGTGAAAGAGGTACTCCTGTTTTTCCAGGGGAAAGCTCAGCGCCTAGGCTACCTTATGTCCTTTTTTTTTTTTTGCACAGGCAGAAGATCTGCATACGTGTCTTCATCCCAGGTAATGAATTTGTATATATGTTTTAGCTGAAAATGTTGATGGCAATGGAAAATCTGCCCTGTTTTGTTCTTCTAAGGAGTCTTTGCAGAAAGTCTTGAGTTATATTCTGGAAAAGTGTGTTTCTGTTTTTTTCTATAGGCTTTTCATAACAAAACCAGTATAATATATCCTGTTTAATGTTATATTGACTTACCATAACAGACAGCCTGTTAAGTGTAGCTAGAATGGAGTCATTACACCCTCTATCAAGTTTCAGAATGTAGTAACCTTCAATTATGTCTAGAGAGACTTGTTTTTTGAATGACAAAATAATTTATCTAAGAACACTACCCAGATTCATTTTGATTTAGTTCTACAATCAAAAAGAACTAAGCTATTCAGAGCAGAAGTATTTGACCAGCTATGAAATTTTCACTTTCTAAAGTCCAGGCTAAATGCCTTTACAGTGCTTGTTCTGGGAGACCTCTGCTTAAAAGCATGTTACAGACTTGTTGTAGTATTTCTCTTGAAGGATGGGTACTACTTAAAATGACAGTGCATCAATGTCAAGTACTGGTATGCTCTCAGCAATTCTAAGTTTTCTTGAAATAAAGTAACAGAAAACCTAGGCAGCGTGTGTATGCTGGAGAAGTACGAAAGGAGAAGAGGAAATTGGCTCATCAAAACCTTTTACTTTGTTTTTTTTCAATGCAAGTCTGAAGAACGTCTCCTGCAAAATAGTGATTTCCTGAATGCCATAAATCTTTCTGCTTTGGCAGCCTGTCTTAATTGTTTCTAGCTTTGAATTATTCATTCAAGATATGTGCTCTTAATAATACTCAGTTGTGATTTTTAGCCTTGACAAGGGAGAGGCGTGCAGTTGTGTCAGCAGCCTGTGCTCAGCAGAGATGTATGCGTGTACAGCTTTTGTAGCAGCCACAACTCACAAACTCAGGGCTGTTTCGTAGTCCTCCTCAGCAAGCTGTGATGAGGTACTCTCTTACTGGCAGTGAGTGTGCATTGGAGATGGAGACTTGTGGGGCAGTTTGAGAAAATCTGAAAATACGCCCTTCTCGTTACAGTTGTGATGAGCAGGGGAATCCCCATCTTGTGTGGATTTCCTTGTGCTTTGCTTAGGAAAGAACTGCAGGGAGAAATTTTGATCTTCCTGCTAAAGAAGCAGCAGAACTTGTGCTGCGTAAGACAGGAGAGGAGAGCGGAGCTTTGCTCATACCACAGCGGGCAAAGAACTGCAGGGAGAAATTTTGATCTTCCTGCTAAAGAAGCAGCAGAACTTGTGCTGCGTAAGACAGGACACAAAAGATATTTGGAAACAGGGCTCATTTTTGAGGAGAGCGGAGCTTTGCTCATACCGCAGCGGGCAGCACAGTTGTCCTGCAAGTGGGTTAAGCTGACTCAAGGCTTTTCAGTGGTTCAGGCACAATTCCTTCATTTTAAGGAAGAAATAATTAGCCTGGTTTCTTGTCTCTCCTCTCCTGCAGTTGATTTAGTTCTACAATTTGCCACTGGAGTGGCAAAAATATGTGTAGAGGGACATCCCTCCTTCTCTTTTTAAGCAATGGCTTCTTGAAAAGCCCTCTTCCTCTAGCATATAAAGCTTGGAGTAAGCTAACTCGTGTCACTTTTGTTCTTATTTTTAGTAGACTTCCCCTTGCTCATGCACACCCATCCTTTTAAGCTCTCTTGAGAGCACACAAACAAGGAGGAGTCACTCTCTTATTTTTCAACGTGTGAAAAGTGCTGGAATTTAAATATATGTTCCATAATGTGCAATTCAAGTTAGGAGCATACTTTGATGTAATGGTTAAAGCAAAATGCTTAGGAGGAGTCAAAGAAAAGTTAAAACTTAGCAAAACCAAATAAAGATACTTGGATATTCCAACTTTAGGCTATATAAAATTTTTGAGCATATGAGGTCAGAGAAGAATGTTCACCAGCACAACTGGTGAATAATTATTGTTTAGGAGTGTTATAATTTATACAGTTATGCCAGGAATAATATTTGTCTAGAGTGGACATTAATCTCCCGGTAGAGCACTGTTCTTGCTCCTTGACTTCTGCAGAAGCAAGAAAAATGATCAAATGGCTTAATATACACTAGAAAACCCACGTTCCAAGTTCAGTCATTTGTATTGCTATCACATGTAATTATTGCCTATGGTATTGATTTCTTCAAAGATCTTTCAGTCGGAGTTAACAGCCCTCTTGCATTGACCTACTTAGAAACTTTGGTTTAGACTGTCAGCTGCCATGCAGCAGCTGGCATGTCATCTGAAAATCTAGCTGCTTTCTTCACAGACTCTATAGATTAATGGCAGAAAGGTCCCTAATTCTCAATTACATTAGCACTCCTCATGGTTTAAAGAGAAAGGGGTGAGGAAGGCAGAGCACTTGGTGTTCTCAGCCCAGCTCCTTTTATCGTTGAAAGCTGGGAGGTTTGAGTCCCCACCCCTGTGGGACTTCATTAATACTTCTCCCAGGTGAACTTAGCCCCTCACAAAAGCTTTCTTTGTATTTTGTCTTTAACCAGCTCTTTGTTTGGGCAGATATCCAGGCCACTAAGAGAAAAAAAAAAAGTCAATATGCTCTGTTGAATCGGTGGCTTTTTCCTGCTATAAGTTTCAAAAGAGTTTCGGAGACAATATGGTTATAACTGGATTAGAAATAAATGTATGTGTGTGTATACGTACATGGTGAAGAAATATAAAATTACATGTAAAAATGCACATTTGTCTCAAAGAGGAAAATTTAGACATTAGGGGTATTTCTTCACTAAAAGAAAATAAACAACACCCCAAGTGCTTAGTCCAGGCATGCTTTCCGGAGTGTAGAAGTTAATGGTGCTTTTGGAAGCACCTGTACTGGTGAATCACTGCTTGTTCTGTAGGACAGACTGGGACCAGCTGAAGTGCAGCAGAGCCTTTCCTGCTCCTCTTAACCGCTGCATGTAGCTTGTGTGTGAAAACCTTAAGTGGCTCAGTTGTCCTTTTTCTTTTGGCCCCTCTACTGATAATTGATATCCCAAAGAGCCTGGTACTGGTAATAACTTCTGGAGAGAGAATGAAAATGGACAGGTTTAATAGGAGCTTCTTGTCGGGCACGCAAGGCTAGAGGACAGATACTGTGCCGTGTAGAGCTTGCTGGTGCCTTTGTGTCTCCTGTCACCATGATATCTGAGCATTGATTGTTTCGATGTAGTTCTTCTCCTAATATAAAAAGCAGAGAAATACTACCTTTCTCATTCTAACAGTGTGTCACTAAAGTAGTGGGAGTTGCGTCCAGATTCATCAAAATATTTCAGTGTCTTATTAAGGACAGGACAATGAATACAGTAGTATAAAGTGAGACTAATGTCCCACCTGCCAGATCATTTTTTTTTTCCCTAAAACAATCCATAAATGATGGTCTTATGCTGTAGACATTGCAGTAAAGTTCCTCTTCCTTAATGCAGACATATATTTAAATATATTTGTTTCTCCCTGGTAAACTTGTGTCATCTGTAGTTATGAAAGTGGAAGGAGGAATAAGAAAAGTGCTATTGTTAGGCTGGTTTTCATTTCTGAGTTTAACTAGATTATAGTCTCTGGAAAGAGACCTTCACCTCAGCATATGATAATTTTTAATATCTCTTCCCTCCCCTCCATGGGGAGAGTCTGCGACCTCAGTAGACAACCATCGCGCTTTGTTATGCTAATCTGGCGCTGAACCGAGACCCATCAGTGGCATGTCCTTTTTTTTCTAAAGAGCAAAAAGGAGAGGAGGAAAAACAAATTTAAAAAAGACCCAAACAACTTGAATTTGCCTCATCTCACCAGAATGTAAACTAAAGTGAATCTTTGATGTTACATGCACAGATGTTGTAGTCGACATATCTCATGGCAGGCACCAAGCGCAAAGTGACGGATCGACAGGAAGTTGAGGAGACCACAAACATCCAACGCTACAGGGATGGCCCAGAGCAGCGACCTACACACACACAGTGAGCTGGCTCCATTCTTAATTAAAGCAGTGCTTTCTAAGATATGATAGAAAATTGGTGCTGTACTTAGACTCTATTTTCTTTTAGGGTGGTTTTTTTTTTTTTTTGGCTGTGGTTATTGATGCTAAAGCAAGATTTGGGGCCAGCGGTCAATGCGCAGGCACCCACCCAAAGAGATGCATTTATTGCAGTCTGCCTGCACGCAATAAGCTGTGATATCAAGGCGCTCTTTAAGGAGTTACAGATTTTTGGATAATCAAAGAGCTAACATATGTCAGTTGTTCGCCCATGAATTTGACCATTATTTTATTAGCTACACAGACACTCCTATTTCACAATTTATTATGCTTTCTGTTCTTGGATCGTCTGTGAGCAGGGAGGATGTCTTCCTCTGTCGTACAAATAAACTGTTGCAAGAATTATTTTCCAGGTTATTTGAACTTAATTACAGACTCCTGACTCCACATTTTATTCTCAGTATCCACGTGGAGCTTAAATCAACCAATTCTCACGAGTTACATTGGTATTTCAGTTCTAGGATTTGAATGTGCAGTTTTACAGAAGAGATTGCTGTATTGTAATGGGGTCAAAGTGAAGGTTTGGGAGGCGTCTGTAACACTACTGCAATTGCCCTCAATATACACCTTTACCTTCTGGTGTTTTTGATGCTGGTGGTGTATAGTTCTCATTTCTCCAGACCTGACAGTTCAGATAAAAATTTCAAGGTGGCAGGAGAATGCCCAATGTATTTGGACCTAGATATTACAAAAATGCCTATAAAAAGATGTGTGCAATCTGTCAAGAAATGTAGCACAATAGCTGTTAAATGTTACCAATTTATTACCAACATTAGTATCTCGGGGAGGGGGTGGAAATATGTTTCATATCTGTGCTGTTAGGAGTGTTCCCAGTGGGGAGTTGGAGGGTACATGCTTAGGACAGCTCACTGTTTCTAATCAGCTATACAAATGTTGGTGAATGGCAGCAGATTTATCATTTGAAATTATTCCCTCCAAGTAGTTTTTGGGTGGATTTTTTTTTTTTACTGTAATACAAGGAAACCAGTATTTTTATTTTTTTTTCTCCTCGGTGTTTTTTTGGTAGTTTCTTTAAGGTGCTTTATTGAAATCATCTGGATATACTCTACCTAATAATATTGGTAGTCTATGGCTGCTGGGCTTCCTGTGAGAAAGAAGAATTAATCAGATTTACACAGACATGAAAAAGGGGAATGGAAGTTATATCAGTTGCTGTAACATAATGGAAAATACGTTGGATCTGGGTGTAAGATGGTTTAAGCACAAGGCTGGTTGCTGGAGACAGATCCACTTTCCCCAGCTGAAGATGGTTGCTCCCATACTTGAGACAAACCAAGCAGGAACACTGATATGAGCGTTTCAGGAGTTATTTTACTTACCTCACAGTCAGCAAAAGCAATGTTTGGAAGCTGTTCAGCGTGAAATTCACTCCACAGAAGAGGCTTGAAAGTGAGCAGCTATTGCCTGCTGCCTACCCAGGACCTCTCGCAAAGAATTGTGTGCTGAGCTGTCTCCAATGACTCGTTCTCTGGTCTGGCTGTAGAAGTAATTTCACAAGAAGCCATTGCAGACTTGTTTCCCAAATCGAAGTATGAAGAAACAGAGGGCTGCCATTCAGGATGTCTTATTTTTGCACTGTGCAAGCAAATAATGGCTTGCCCGCATGTGGCTGGCCATCTGAAACTCCAGGACGCTCTGCAAACATGCAGAGAGCTCGCTGTGGAGAGCCACTTGTGTAATTTAGGTTTGCATTAGGAAAAACCTTTCTTCTTGGTGGTTCTGCATCTGCTGTTGCAGTCATCTCGTTGCTGTAAGGTCTAACAGCTCACTAATCATGCACTAAGTGGCTAATACAGACCCTGTGTGTTTCTCATGAAGGGGCAAATATACTTTTACTGGTTTGACTTTGGTGGAGGTTTGGGGGTTTTCTTTTCTCTCAAAATTTTCTTTGCTGCTCTGTCTCTTGCAGAAGAGAGTCCTGCTTAAAAATACCTTACTTTTCTCTTGGAGAACTTTTTCAACAGATGAGGAGGAAAGTCAGTAAAATAAAATTGGTCAATGCTTTTATGCAGGTTGTTTCTTTCTTCACCCCCTGAAGATAACTGGGAAAAATTATTTTGCTTCTCCAAGAACCAGTAAGGTAATTTTAGAAAATGTGGACAGTGGTCTGTCTGAGCATTTTCCTATCCCTGTTACCTGGCAGATAAAGTGAAAATGCTTGCAAGATGGCAAGAAATTCATAGAAGACCAAAATGATGAAGACTGGGAGACTGTGAGGAGACCAGGCTGCAAGGCAGACTGATATGGGGAAATGTACTGTCTGACAGGGAGATAACGCGACTTGTGGTGTCTGTGGCCAGACTGGTTTTGATGAATGATCAGCTTAGCGCTGTTGTCTCTATGACTCACTTAGCTATCTAAAGAGGTCCCAGCTAAATAGTGCTTGCAGTTTTACACTCAGCAGTTTTCTCTCTCCCACTGTGAATTCACGGCTGGAAAGCACTCAAATTGGTAAAATTTTGGGTTGGAAGACTTGGTTTATATCAAACACATATTTTTCCTGTTTGAAAGAAAAGAATTTCCAGAAATCTTTTGTAACATCGTTCTTATATAAGCAATAGATAATGTGGTGCACTCTCCAGCTAGTACTTGTCTTCAAAGGCAGGAGCACTCAAAATGTAGAAACGGATGGGCCATTCACTCATTTGCACCTTTCTGGAGACGCATACATTAGCAGTCAGTCTGGAAATGTTATGCAGTCGTGGATTCTTGCTTTGAGCTTATTTTGCCTTGTTTATCCCTTGCCCAGGCCAGGCTGGCAGCTGCCTTGGGACCTGATTACTTAATTCAATGGTTCCCAGGCAGGGAGAGCAGTCTCTGATGAGCGGGTCACCAAGGAGACATAAATTCAGGGTTTTTCTGAGACTTCCCAACAAGGCAGAAAATAGTGAATAAATGGCTCGCTTCCTTTTGGATGCTTGCGATGAGATACTCTTTTTCTGCCTGTGACTACTTCAGAGTGGATGGGGAAAAGCCTTTCCTGTGCCCCAAAGCCCTGTGAGAGTGATGGTTACTGTGAAAATCATCACGGCTAGTGGATCTGTCCAGAAGTCCAATGGGGGCTGCCTGCGTGAGGGCATTCAGGCAGCATAATCCAGAGCAACTGAAGTGTGAGTTTAAAAGGATATTAGGCTGCACTGCCTCATAGTTACAGTAAGGCAGCTTCAGTTCTGGATAAAGGTATCTGCCCGGAGGTCTGATGCACTCTTAAATCATCCACTGTGAACTCAGAGTGATTTTGCTGAGTCTCCCTGCATAGCTGAGGAGAGGTAAGATGGATAAGCAGACAAAAGAAAGTGTTGAAAATTCCTCTTTCATCAGCTGAATTAATTTTAGATGCTTCCTCAGTCCCCATCCACCCTTTCCCTCAGTTCTGGTTGACCTCTTTCATTTTCCTGCCCCAGAAGGTCCCCTTCATCCTGCACACTCTGTATACATTGCAGTTGTGGAATTGCACAGATTTGGTTGGGTTGGTTTTTTTTAATGGTTATGTTGAAGTCCCTTATGCCACCATTTGAATTTTGCACATAATTTTTCATATTCTTGTACTATGTCCACAAGCCCCCAGGTGCCAGTATAAATCTGAATTTTTAAAATTTTTTTTTTAATTCTAATTGCACAGAGGGTTTGCTTCTGATTTGAAGGCTTGGGAGAAACAAGCTTCAGTCCAGCTGTAAGTCCTGTGCATTTTTATATGACTTTATTCAATAGCACCCCTGAGTCCTACTTACAGTGCCTTGCTTCCAAGGCTTGACTCCACACACAGAGGCGAGATAAAATACCTGTGGAGAATTATTAACACATATCTGACTTCAGGCTTGTTCTCCAGGCTACTAGGGACAGAAAGGCAGGCAGGATCTCAGAGCTAGAGCAATCACTCTACTTTTATTCATTATTTAGACAAAGTATTTTTTGGCATATGGGTGACATCTGACCTTCATGGCACAGCTGATGTAGGGTCTCCTTCTGCTCAGAGAGCATTCGGTGGCCAGAGAGAAAGGCTCTGATTCAGAACCTGGGATCAATCTGCCTTCTGCACCCTACAATGCTCCGTCAAAAAAAAAAAGGGGTTGGAGTTGGGGAACTTTTTTTGAGACTACTATCAGGCAGCCATCTATGAATCTGCTCAAAAGCAGGACATGTTTAATGGCGTCTGTAGAAAATGATGTAACCTCAGGCAAGTTATGAATAGAAGTTTCTATTACTTGTACATCACAGCCCTTCACTAGCTGAAGTCCCTGGCAATGGGCACAAGCTCTGAATCAGCTCGAGTGACATAAGTGAAGCAGCTTTTATTTTAAAAAAAAACACAAAAACCTTATTGTGTGGTCTTTGGGAATACAGCTACTCATTCAGTTGCGTTTGTTAATAGCTTTGCTGCTTTGTGTCTTTCACAACATCTTCCTGGGTTTTGCTTGAACTGTTGTTTTAATTAAAGCCAAGGGGTGCTGTATTTCCCACTGATTCATGGCTAGCAAAAAAAAAAGTGAGGGTACAGAGTCTGTGTACACACCATCACTTCTGCAAGAGGGTGTTGTGTTCAGGTGAAACGTACAAAAAAATCAGCCTCTGCTTGCAGCATCTGCTCAGTTTTCCCATCACCAAAAAGAGTAACCATGCTGAAACAGCTGGGATGGGCAAAGTGCTGCTGCAGAGAATGAGGGGAGATGTTCTGTACTTGGAAAAAAAAAAAAAAGGGTTCTGGGGAGAAATATTTAATCGTGGCTTCTGGCACAGACTTGGGACTGAGAGTCCCATTCTGGCATTTGTGGGGGTTTTTCTTCCTTTTTGTTTGTTGTGGAGATCCATCTTCTTTTTCAGTGTTGTTCCCTGCATGTTGGCTCTTTGCCCATCCAGAGATAGTGCCGTGCCAAACTTTTGAGTGATGAAGCTTGTACCCTTTTCTGTGCTGTAAAAATTCAAAGTGTCTGTTTTGGGAAAATTCTGTCTTATTATCAAATGTGCCCAATCAGAAGCCAAGCTGGGTTTTCCGCTATGGACTTGGTACACAAGGGCTCACAAAACGTGCTGCTCCATCCTCACTATATGTCATGGGCAGTAGCTCTGCTTTTGGTACTGTACATGTCACAGTCTTTATTTGTGCCTTAGTGTTAGCTCTGTCCCCTAATCTTCAGATTAGAACACATCTATTCCCTGGTAAAGGAATGGTAGATAGCCCTCACATCAGCTCGTTCTCATTAAATTCCCCTGAAATATTGCAGAACAGAGAAATATCTCCTATTTTGTGTCCTTTTAGACTAGAATTAGGCTGTGGCCACCTTATTTCTTGTCCATGGCTCACTCCATCCATTTATTACCATTTCCTTTCTTCTTATCTCCATTTCTCTGAAAGAAGAATTTCTTACCCTACATTGCTTGGAACGTGATTGCTGCATTGTGCCCTAATCCAACACTGGCATCCTTATGTCAGTGTTTTTCTTGCACCTACACAAATTCTGGGGATGTTCACGTAGATCTTACGACACAGTTCTTGTGGCAGGTCAGAGAATATCACATTTTGGCGGTTAAGTGGCTGATGTGGGAGGTGGTATTGCAGAAGAGGGAAGCTTGTCTCTCAGGGCAGGTGTCCTTTTTTATCTCTGTTTAGTGAAGGTGGGTCTGAATTCAATCATGTAGAAGCCTAGTGAGCCTTCAGGATGAGGATATGAAGTGACTTGTAGCTGAGGCATTTTGTTTTGGTTTTCCCCTCTTTTGCTCAGCTAGTTCCAGATCCCGCTTTATTGCCCAAAAGAGTACAGGCAGCTTGGGGAAACACAGCCTCTTTGATCTCAAGTCAGACAGGGATATGAGGAAGTAGTGGTAGTTAATGTTTATTTTAAAGCAAAGATCTTAGGTATTATTTCCTTCCTTGCTTTTACCTTAAGTGAGAGTGAGTAACACAAAACGCAGTGAAAATGCATCATATAACCAAGGAAATGTTTTGTAACGTGCTCTCAATCGTTGAGTCCGGTGTTTGAAAACTGATGGTATTTCGCTATTTCTCTTCAGAATATGGCAACAAATCGTTCTTCACTGGAATATCTTGAATAAGGTGGTAAGATTGCTCAGAGAAGGCAGTTGCTGACCCTGGGGCAGGTCGCCCTCCTGTGCTGTGGAGCGCAATGGCCAGAAGGTGCTGGGCTTGTCTCTGTGCAGCTGGCTCTGCTCTGCTGCCCTCCTCTCCTCCAAGGTGAAGTGGAATTTTAGGGGTGTGCCAGGAGCAGCTCGGAGGTACAGACCCTCTGCACCTGCTGCCCTGGCCAGCCATGTGATGCAAAGGGGCTGCACAGTCATCTTTGCTTCACCTGCCCAAGTTTTGCACTGTGCAGCTCATCCTGATTTTCACCTCTGTCTCATCTATACTTCAGTAGCTTGTTTTGTTCTTTTTGGCAGTTTCCTGAGCACATTTTAATTGATTTGTTCTCCTCTTCAGTCTCCTGGCTACTGTTCACCTATTCTTTGTGTATAAACATAAATAAACAGTTGAAGTGGTACAGCTCCAGGTCAGAACTCAGCTAATGCCTTGATCTTCAAAGACGGTGGCTATCTGGACAATTGCTGCTAGTCCTGCCCACCTTGAGACGCCTTTGGCACCAAGGCAGATATTTTTTGTCTACCAGACAAGATCCTAAGGTTTTCCCCTCAGGTTCAAAGGCAGAGCTCACTCACCACTTGGAAATTATTTAATGTGAATCATTTTTTTCCCTCTGTGCAAGAAAAGATGTTGCTAGAACAAAATAATCAACATCATTTATTTTTTTCTGAGAAAAGGGTAGGCATGATGTGTGAGTGTTGTGCACACGTTTAGTGAGGCCGTTCTCTGTGGTGTTTCAAAGAGGTAATTACAATTGTAGCTTGTAAATCATTGGGGAGGTATAGGACTGTCCCCTCCTAACGTGGCTCTTTGCAAATGAGTGCTGATTGTTTGCTTCCTGATGGTGTAATTGTATCTGCTCTGAACTTACCATATGGATTGCATACCGCTGCGATTATGTATTTGCTTCTCTGAGGCTGCCAGATACATACAGGGAAGCATGTGTGAGCTGACCTCTAACAGAGCCTCTACAACTGCGCTTTCTTTCCCCTTCATCCCATTTCCATCAGTGGTATCACTAAGACAAAGTTTAGCACCTGAGCTGAATCAGCAGGACAGTCATGCTGCGGTACAGTTTATCCTGCGGGAGGACGTTTTGGCCAGTTTGGTTAGCGAGTGTAAGTGGCATCAGTGTTGTGAGGGGATTCACTAGGTTGTAGCCAAATTGCAAGGGCTTAAGCGTTTTATTAATAGTCTCATAACTGCTAATGACACTTCGAGGATTAGCCGTAATACGGGTCAAGTTTGATTCTAATAAAAATCTGGGAGCAAACTGGCAGAGATTAACTCTACTTGTGAAATATCCGCAATTGTTAGAGTGTCAGAAAAGGGGTTGACTCTGCAATGCTAAATGATTATTGTTTACACAAAGGACTAATGCCAAGGAAAGAAACCAAACCATCTTGCTCAGGATATTTCCTCCCTTCACAAACGGAGGAAGGGGTGGCTTTGGGATTAGCAACATGTAACATAGTACAGCAACAAGACTATTTATATTTTTGGCCAGTGGAAACACCATAGGGAAAGTAACCTGTTACTGGATTTCTCTGCGAAGTTGGCAGGGAAGACAACGTTGAGCCAAGCCCCATCAAACCCCCTAGGTCTACCCACTGTGGAGGTTCTCCCTCCGTTTGACGGGTTCCTCGGCCCACAGCAGGCTCGTGTTAATGCTGCATGTTAATGCTCTGTGTAAAGCAGAGGTCTCTGGCTAAAATTGTTCCCATTTTAACCAAATAATTCAAAAAAGAATGAAAGAGAGCCTGGAGTGTATTGGTTAAGATGCTCACCTGGAAATTGGGGTACTGGGATCCAGGCCCTGGAAATTTTGTAGTATTGTTTAAATACAGAATAAATACTTAGGTTAGGCTGTCGGAGCCTGCCGTGATGGCAAGGTACCCGAGTACTTCAGTATGTTTTGCCATCTAAAAAAGATATTTATCCGTCTAAATTTGGTATGATCCTAGTGACATCTTCTCTTAAGTATCCAAGACAGCAGAAACATTAAGTGTATGTTGGCATTTCTGGATAACAAAAACCTTTTTACAGTTTATGTTCCCAAGCCATTTATGAAGGCAGACTTTAGACTCCCGGACACCGCACTTGCAAGGCACTTTAATGTCACTTATACTGGAATAGGGCAAGAATTCAAAGCAAAAGTTCCTAAATTTCAAGCTAATATTCTAACTAGGAGACTGTGTCTGCAGATGTGTTTTTTCATTCCCAATGGAGAAAGGAGATGGGGAAGAAAGGAAAAAAATTGACAAAGGAGTAGGGAAGGAGAAGAAAAGAAACTTTTTGACCAGTTTGATAATAGCTGGAGTTTTTGTTTACATAAGTCTTCCAGATACAGACAACCCATAGAAGCCACTAGTAAAAGTCACATAAAGATAATAATTTTGCCCATCATAAAATAAAGTTATATCACATAACTTGTAAGTTGAGAAACCCTTTGGTATTGTTACAAAATTTCTGTGAATATCAAATATTCAAGTAGTGCTGTTTCTTGATATCTGAAACAAACTGCTAACTTTGTTCTGAGCTTTATTTTGCTATAAACTTTGAAAACAGCTTGTCTGTATGTTTATGTAACTTTAGTGTCTTTCTGCCATGAATTTTGCCATCCTAAGCTTTTTCTGATGGCCATAGTGTTTTAGAGAAGTGGCTATATTATATGCACAAGTTCAATTTTGGAGACATCTGGCATCGAGTTTAGCCCATGACTCTCACAACTGATCTATTCCTCTAAAAGCCATACTTAAATATGTTGAACTTCAGGGACTTTTCAGCACTGAAGATCGTGACTGTAATTTCTACCCTCTTTACCATTTTACACTGGATAGGGATAATACAACACTTTCCCACGTTCTTGGTTACCTTCAGTGTTTGCATGTTGCCTCTGTGCTCCATCCAGTCTGGTCGCTTGTTGTTGCTGCCTGATGTTGAGTACCCAAGTACCTATTGCAGCATCTAAGTACCCGTTCTAGCATCCAGGATCAATGGAAGCTCAAGGTCCTGTGCTCACGTGCCTTATTCAAAGCACAAAGTTGCCTCACTCTGTCTCTGAAGTGGTCTCTCTGTGGCTTCATGTGGGCAAAGGGCTGATGGAGACGTGGTTGAGCAAGGAGGACATTTGCCTCTGCATTTGGTTTTGCCAGCATTGCAAAACCAAGCCTTGTGACTGGAGTGCTGTAATTGTGCCTCGTTGTGAAATCGAGCTTAATACCCCCACATTCATGCTCTCTGCTGTGATGGAAAAGGCGTTCACCAATATATTTGAAATTGCCTGGCTTTATGCGCAGTTCCCAGAATATTTTCTAACTCTTCATGTATCTGTATTTTTCTTGCACCCAGACTATGTGGTTATATGTGATTCAGGAAGGAAACTTTTCTATTGGCAAGGTAGCATGTTCAGTCTCACCTATAATTAATAAACAAACCCAAAAATGAAAGGAAAGATTTTGCTTGGTTTTAGATGTTAAGAAGAAAGTAGGGAAGTACACATCGTAAAAAGTCTCTGTATTTGTTAGGCACGTGTATGAATGTAATATTCAAACAATTCAGATAGTCTTATCATGGATTCAGCTATCCCGGCTCATGAAAAATTTTTGCAAATTAAAGTAATTGTCCTCCAAGTATCCATCAGTGCTCCAAGTAGCACTGAAGTTGGTTTTAATGGCTCCCGTGCGCCCTGTGCCACTCCACGTGACAACATGAGTTTGGCTTTGCTGCTGTTACGGTCTATCTCAGTGTGTCAGTAAGCATTGGAAGCTGGAGGCAGATAAATCTTTCCTTAAAATACATAGCTAGCATGAGAGAAACAGAGCCAACCAAGAATTTTGTAAGATGTTATTGTAACTTTGCATATTCACTGGGTTGGGGGCAGAGAGAAAAAAAAAAATATTAAAAAATAGTATTTTGAGGTACATGAAGATCACAATTACACTGTAGTCCATAAGTTAGTCCTGATGTATTAAGTTATGTTGTTCTTGACAAAATCTCACTTTTTTTTTTTACTTCTATTTTTCTCCAGTTTTGGCACTTTACAGAGGGAGGGATCCTAGCTTTGGTGCTCCCAATGGCTCAGGTCTCTTACCATTGCCTTCTGGTTTGGAGTGAAGACTTCTCTCTAATTTAGGCTCCCACAGAGTCAGACATTTACACCTTCTTTCCTACTACCCTGATCTGGGGTGATGTTTTTTGGCTAGATTTTAAAATCCACTGAAAAATCTGGTTTGTCTATTGATGCCTAAAGGGAAGTTTTTTGGGACACTGCATCTTTCAAAACTGGTTTATTTGCACGCATATCTAGAAGGGAACACAGCTCCTCTTGGAAACAAAACAGAGTAGAAGAGAATACCACTTAACCTCCTAAGACAGATGTAGCTCCTCGACTTGAAGCAGAAAAAAATAAAAAGCTTTAATGTAAATATATCCCCAGCTTCACCAAAACTTGTTTACTGTTAAAACTTATCTCTGAGCTTGCAATTGTAGAAGCTTGTGTAGCATAGTAGAGCCACATAGCACACATTTTAAAGCAATTTACAGTACTGAGATTCTAATAAAGGTAGCTGACAAGATAATTGCCAAATTATATGAATGCTTTACCACCACTCACACACACATGCTCTTTAATTATTTTTTGGCATCTGAGGAAAGAGAGAGAAATGCAGAGTTAATAGACAACATGTAATCCATCTGTGTGTGTTTTGGTGCATCCTGCGTTTGTGGAAGATACCAACAAGAGACGTTGCCTGGGGTACAATGACCTTTGTGCACAGGAAAAAAATTGCCACTCGCTAGGCTAATAGTGTAAAACAAGAGAGTTGCTTGTCTTTGGATTATGACCCGGTCACCTAAAGCATGTGGGAAAAATGTGTTCAGATAAAGGCTACAAAATTGTTAACACTTTTAATTATGTTTAGATTACAGAGCATTATACAACTAGCAGTGTCCATGTTATTGAAAACCTTATCAGCTGCCACTCAGTGAATGGCCCCACTAATAAACTGCTTCACAGAATTTCTGCGTTTGTTTGTGCCTGGTGTTTGTCCAGCCACATCTCAGGGGTTTCCTTCTGAGGCATCCATCTGATCTTAATCCCTGCCAACAATAGCTATTCTATTCTATTATACTCTATCACACAGTAATTAAAGAAATTATATCCTTGCAATGGTTATCATTGTCTGTGTGTGCACAACACAGACAAAAATAAGGAAAATATTTGTTGTTTAGACAGTCATCTGAGGTATTACAGACACTTGTCTCTTAGGCTTTCTTGATCCATTTCAGAAAATGACTTCAAATCACAAAGATATGGAACTCTTTAACAGCATCATTGTCTGACTTTTTTTTTAATGAAGTTAACAGTGTGAAGGGAAAATGTTCTTTATTTACAATACCCTCTTCAGAGCTTGTTGCTTCAGATGGTAGAAACAAAGGGCTTAATGAAAACTGACTAAAATAGAGAATATTTGCTACACATTTCTTTTGGACAGGACAGATAGATGAATAACTCCTCTTGGGAAAGCTGTCTCGCTGGCAGTGCAGAATACCAAGGTTATGTGACCGTGTACCTCTCCCTGCTTAACACATTCAGCATCCCCACAGTACTCTGTGGAAACAAATCAATTTGGCAACTTGAAAACCCGAGTTGGAGGTTTGGTACTGAAGAAGCCATCAGATGGGGTGAGGGGAGGGGATTGATGTTAACATTCAGCTTTGCTGAGCAGGGGAAGGGAACGCAGCAGTGGGGAAAAAAGGAGGCTTGGAGGAGAGGGGGAATTAATCTTGTGCCATGGCTTCATGCAGAGCGTGCTCCTTATCTGTAACGGAAGGGTGAGACTGTGCACACGCAAGGCTGGAGGCACCTGGCACAAACTTGTCTGATATCTTCTGATACCTGGCATGATCAGGTTCTTTGGGAGAATAGAACAAGTGATCCTCTACAGACCCTGAGCAGAGCAGGGAAGCGATGACAGGTAGTAGATATCTCCTCACTGATTGTTGGCTGAAAATCTTTTCTACCCAGAATCCAAAAGCTTGGGTTGTTTCACACCCCAAATCTATTAGTCCAGGCTTCCAAGTGAAAGCTTAAAGAAAAACAAAGGCTTGTCCTGAGGCGTTATTTGAAAGTCCATATTTGAACTTGGGATGCAAATTTACTTGGAAAAACCTTTGGGTGGTGATTGTTAACAGCAGTCAGGAGGCTGCAGCTTTTTTTTCTTCTTTTCTTTTCCTCTTCCTCCTGTTTGGTGTTGCGAAGGCTAGCACAGCCTTCAAGCATGACCATTGTGGTTCCTGGAACATGTTCCCAGCAGCTGGCTTAATGGGGCATGCGGATTCATTGCTTTTGCCTGTGCTACTGGCATGTGGATGTTCCAACTACACAGCAGCTCTTTGACTTAGTTTAGGTAAAACATCAGTCTGAGCAAGCTAATTGCCTACCAAGGTGCTTTTCCTGGATAGGAATCTTGAGATCGGCTTCCTACTTGGTTTTACCGCTTCGTACTCAAATCCAATTTCCAGTGCCATCACTGGCATCAATGGGAAAATCTGTTTCTGTGTGTTTGTCAGCATTAGAGCAAAGTCTACAGCTCTCAAAACAGTCTGCATCTTTTTGAGGGATGGTAAAGGATGTATTTGAACGCATCCTACTATCATTGTCTCCAGCACAGAATAGTTCATCCTTACATGAAGTTTTTATGCTCGTAAATGCACAGCTGAGGAGGACAAGCTGGTTTTCCAGCAGCATTGATCCTTAAGGGTACCTAAACACGTACACTGTTACATAATAAGATAATTGCAAAAGCTTTGCAAGGACTTAGGTGATCTCAGTCTGAAAATATTGGCTCAAGAGGAGTTTCTAAGGCATGGTGTCTTCTGTTTTGGTTCGTAGGCTCATCAAGCTGAGCTGTATTGTTGTTGATGGGAAACAATAAGAGCAGGTTATCACCCTTAAACAAAACAAATTCCCATTCATTTTCTTTATTTCTCTGTATTTTAGTCAATCAAAAAAGTAGAGCGAGTGGGGCTGAGAAACACTTTTTCGGTGTGTGAAAATCTGAGGCGGGGGAAATAATTACAGAAAATCTTCAGAGTTACTTTAAAGATTTCTTATTTCTTCACATACACAAGTTCTACTTTCAGAAATCCTTTAAGTGTATGTTTTCACTCGTGCTTTGAATATTTCCTATATGTCACCATTTTTCTGGTTGAATTTTGCCTTCTCTTTTTTTAATGAGAAAAGAGGATAAGATCAACAGGCCATGTTTTTACTCAGCAATTTTGTGTATCGCTAGTTTTAAACAACTTTCCAATTATGAGTGAATCATTTCTCGTTAAGTTTTTCTTATCTCACGAGGTCTCCGAATCGGATTTCTCCTTTGTGCAATTAAGAATTTAAACACGCTTTACTGAGGCATAAATACGTGCTTAAAACCAAGAGTGCAAGCGAGTGTTTTTCTCAGATATAAACGACTGTAAGTTCATGCTGCTATTATTCTCTGAAGGGTCGCATGTGAGTCACTTTATTCAAGCACCACACATTCTAGCATGAAGTTAACCTTGGATAAGTGTTTGTGGCATCTGGAGTTTGCTTTCAAGAATATATTCGGTAAATGTAAACATTGCCTCATTAGTATGCTCCAATATTTGCTTAAAATATGTTGTTTGTTTGAAATTCCTAGCAGAGAGATTTATTGACAAATTATACTGGCAAAACAGCAAAACTCATTTGTGGGGTAGAATAAATGCACGTGAGGTACTACAGACAGCAGCCATCCAGATTTCACTGACAGCATTTTCATTTCAACACATCTGTGATTAAAAAAAAAAATATATAAAATCACAGGGCATGGTAAAATCTAGGCTAGGTTCTCTGCTTTTCTTCGGAGAGAGAACAAGTATGAAGATTCCTTTGCTCTCGTAATTGATTTTTCTATATAGTATTTGTGACACTTCAAGTAGTTATACTATTAACAGGTAGAGTACCAACTGATTAAAGCTGTTTCTGAACTATTCCTTTTTAGCTGTAACTAATAGGCATAAATATTTAGTCTGTAGTTATCAGTAAAATGTATTTTTTGGAAGTACCAATAACAAGCCAATCCCCTAATTAGGATATAAAACAGCTGGTGGTATTTGCAGAAACATTTCTCTTTCACAGATAACTCAAAAAGCAGGGAACAGTGCTATTTTCATTTGGTCCCTTTCAAAAGGAAAATAGAAAGGGAGTTTTAAAATTGTATCCTACGTGCACCTGAACTCCCACATCGTTTATAATCTTGGGCAGAAAACAATGTTTATCTGAAAGGCTTCAGATTTGTTCGGGTTTCAAATACTGTAGGGAATAATTACGGATATTGAACGTTAATCTCGTGGTGGCACATCAGAGGCACTTGCAGCTTGTGCCCCCCAAGTTAAACCCTGCGCAGACCCAAGAGATATGTAACCTTTCTGCGGCTTGGTAAAAACTCCATCGAATCCTCAGCTCTTCTTGATGTCTGCCTATGTGGTGCCTGTCAAGAGTCAGAAAGATAGATTGGTGTAGGATAACTACCGTTTGGATCCAAACAGCTTTTAATAGCTGTGTTACGATCCCTAGAAACTGGTCAGGGATTCTTTAACGGTACTTAATGAGTGTGTCTTAGTGATGAGAACAAAATAAAGTCAGGGCAGGCTGAACTCTTCCAAATGGTTTGTAAATCCTAAGCACAACATCGATTCTATTCTTAACTTCATTCAGCACCTTATAAATTGGTACAAGGATGGGGGCGATAGGAAAATACGGCTTACGGTCAGCTGTTGTCTCATGTTTTTGAGAACAAGCAGACTCCAATTCAAAGCATCTGTTGCTAAACTAAATGAATTCTGGCTGAAATTTATTTCTAGAAAAGTTGTCCATTGGGACATTCCTGTAGTAAGTTGAGTATTTATTTCTGCTGTGAGACAAAATTCTATCTGCTGCGCGGTTTTGATTTCTGAACGCCTGAGGGTCAAATCTCAGTTGCTCTAAATGGGTATAGCTGCTCGCTCTCTTTTTGTTACAGAAAACTTGAGCTATCAAGCTGTGGGAAAGATGTCTTGAGAGATGACTTTGGATGGGTTGGGGGTGTTTTGAACTTTTTTTATTACCCACGGTAAAATTAAACGAGCTATTAACGAGCCAACAGTCATTGCTGAGGAGACCAGCTTTAGGGCAGGTAAGATTGCACTGGGGATCTGAAGCAAAAAGGGCCAATGAAAGGCTCTTTTGGGGGCTTTTTTGAAGCTGGAGAAAGAGCTTTGCCTGTGCTGGGGGCTGGCAGCTTGTGGGCAGAGCCAACACCACCCACCATTGACCAGGCCACCAGGCTATAAGAAACCTTGGGGAGGGCAGCGACTAGTCAGGGCTCAGGGTGAGCAAACAGGGCTTGTGTGTGGCCCGGTGGGGGCTGCAGCTCGGAGGGCAGGGCGCTGAGCCTCTGCCGGTGCACGGGCTGAGTTCAATCCCTCTAAGCATGCTCAAGCCTGCGTGTGGTGCAGCAGGGTGTCGGAGGGGTGGAGAACACGGGGAGGTACAGAAGCACTACCAGTTGACAGGTCTCACAGGTGGGCATCGCCCTCTTGGTAGGAGCTCAGCTATTGTCTCTACTAGGCAGAAGGTTGTGGTCCAAAAACTCACCAAAATGGGTGTAGGAACCCTGATGGAGCTCCCAAGGAAATGTAGAGCTGCCCTGGCTGCAGGGACTGCCAGGGCCTGTTGCGATGGGTAGCAGCTGTGGGAGCTGTGAGAGCAGGTGAACGACCTGCTCAGAGGGGTGGCAGAGCTGAGAGAAGTTGACGAGTCAAGGAGCATCAGGGAAGCAGAAAGAGAGATGGAGCGGTGGAGCCAGGCTCTGCCTTCTTTGAAGCAGGAATAGGAGCACCCACTGGAAAGCACCCAGGATTTAGGGGCCCCAATATCCCTCCTCTGTCAGGCTAAAGGCAAAAGTCTAAACATCGAAAATGAAAAGAACAAATGGAGGCAAGTTCATGCTTGGGGCGGCAGATGAGTTCCCTCCTGGCCCCCTCAGTGTCTCTGTACAACAGGTACGAGGCTCTGGTTCTGGGCTGAGGAGGACCAGCCGGATGAGGATGTGGACGATGGGCAGTCTGTGCCAGAGGTGTCTCAGCAGTCGGTTAAACCCACCACCCATGGGCTTTAAGTTCAGTTTTTAACTTTTTAGTTTGTGTATGAGAAATTTTTTCCCTCTAGCTTTCCTTTGGGCTGATTGCCATAAGCTGTAACCTGGCCAAGCTTTTTCATGAAACATCAAGAATTTACTGAGTACATATGTTCGCTTTTTTTCCTCATGGGACTACCTTTCTTCTGCAATCCAGTCTGGAAAAGAAACTTACCACTGAAAAGACCTTGACATTTTGCACAGCATTTCCTATACTTACACTCTTGGGTTCTTCAGGAAACCAGCACCAGTGGCGCAGTGCACAAAACTGCAGGTAAAATGCAACTTTACAGTTGTACAGCTCTTGTATAAAAGTCGCAATTTAAATAAATGTGAGCGTTGGGCTTGAGTCAGAACACAGAAAAAAGTGCTTAGCAACTTGGTTGGTACGCAGAAATCTTTACTGCTTCGTTAGCGTTGATACAGTTCGTTGGTCTAAGATTTAGAAACCTGGAAATAAAATTCTAATCACAGGGGCTCAAAAGTGGGAAACTCAACTGAGGCATCTCTGTCAGTTGCCTGCTTACCCCAGGCCCTCAGTAGTGAGCAGATGTGATCAGGCTGGAGCTGGATGTCTCACACTTGCCGGAATGGATCTATCACCAGATTTTATTATGAGTTAAAGTTGTTATTTCTTCAGAATAGATGGGGCACGCTTCAGTCTGTGCTGCTTGCTGGAAAGCACAGACCTTTCAGTACTAAGGCTCAGCGAATGTTGGCAAGAGTAGGAGAGGCTGAGAGCTGGTGCAACTCACAAAGTGGTTAGAGAGATGCAACTTAGAGAGCTACATATATAATTTTGTTTTGCAAACCCACGTTTCAGGGGTGTTTTCAGTATGGAGATGAGTCCTTAAAGCTGTGTACTGCAGAAGCTGACTTCTTCTGGATGAGGTTGTATAGCAGATGTCTCTGATGTCCATACGTCGGGTGCTCATACATCAGGTTCTGAGTTGTGAAGACCCACTTAATCTTGATTTTTAACCCAGCACACCAAAGATGCTTTGACTTTCAGCAGAAGGCAGGCAACCCAGCAAGAACACAATACTCCTGAACTCACTGATTTTTCTGACTGCATCCTCTGAAATACTGTCTTTGCTATTAGTTTCCCAGGAAATCTAGCCTTGCGGCACACCAACTGTTTTCTTAGTTAGTGTCTCTGACATTGCTTTTTCCATAGCTGTCAAGTGTATACTCTTTGCCCTGGATTTACAGGGGCTCCTGTGAGTGTTTTAGTTCCTAATTACAAAGTATGACTGGCCAAGGACTGAGATCTACAGTCACTATATTGGTTTTACCTTCCCCTTCAACTTGACTGATTGCCAGGCAGGGTGCAGATGTTTTCAGGTAGCCCCACTTGTAGATATTAGGACATCATTTTGTACTTTATTGCCTGTGGCGTAATCCTCCTTGTGTGCTTCGAGTCACTGGTCTAATTGTTTTAGTAATCTCAGTGCAGTATCGCTGGAGTTGTAATTAGTAACTTTCCTTATTTTGTTCTGGTGGGGAAAAAAAAAAACCCTTTTCTAAAAATATATTTAAAAATCCACAAAAAAAAAGAAAAAACACCAAAAAATCAATTTGATTACAAATGCCAAACAAGTATTCTGAATAACAATGTGAGAGAAGAAACACGGTAAGTTGTTGCAATATGGGGAGTTCATATTTGGTATTCAGCTTATTGGAATAAGAAATTTGCTGGGTTTGTCCACTATTTTGTTGAGGACTGTCACTAACAATGATAAAAATGACAAGATGACAAGACCACATGTGCATTTAAGGGAGGTGGAAAAAAAAAAAGGCAGGATAATTCAATCTGTAGATTTAATTTTCATGCTTTTGCAATCCCTAAGGATTTGTGTGACTGACAACTCCAATAGCAAAAATCTGGATCCAAGGGTCTTCCTCCACGGACCCAGTAAACCTTTGCCAAGTCATGATGGTTGCCTGATGCATAGCCTGAGTGTCAGCTAAAGAAAGAGGAACACCTGGGATTTGAGAGCTGAAAAAGGCATTTTAAAAAGGAAATACAAGCTGAAGTGGGAGAAGGTCACAGGCGAAGAGCAAAGACGGGAGTAGCTAAAACTAATAGTATGGAGGAGCAGACAACATTGGAGATGAGGCTGCTCCTGCCCTGTGGATCATATGGATTTCCAGCCTGGGTTTTGTCACTAGCAATACCACGCTGTTGTGATATTACTAGTTCAAGCCTGGATCTTCTCTAAATGTCCATCCCGCAGCAATGCTCTGGGCAGTGGGCAGTCTTCTACCTCTGAAAAGAGTATCATCTACACCTGGGTGCAAGCACCAGATGAGAGGGTGCACTGGGGAGCAGTGCCCTGCCAGGAGGAAAAAAAAAGCTCTGCTGCCAACTGGGAGTTGCCAGAGAGCTGAGATGCAGATTTGAGCTCCCATTTAATGTAATTTCCAGCAAATCTTTAATCGAGTTCATGATTAGGGCTGACTAGCATTGTTACGTCACTTTTATCTGGATCTCTTTTGTCTCACCCCATAAAAAGTGCTTTTTATGAAGATGTGGAGTAGCCTACTGCACAAGTGACACATCACCTCCTGAAATCTAATAGAGCTGTCATCCTCCTGTCACTGTTGTATCTGTTAAAGCGATTGACTGAACATCTGTCCCACCATATTTTATATAGTACAATCCATTCTGCCAATTCCCTCCACCCAGCCAGGTTCCCGGAAACGCCGCATTTCAAATGCTCTTAGAGTGGGAGGAAAAGAGGGAGTGTTTTTTTCATTTTTCAGTCATCTGCATCTGATAAAACAACAATTTGTAGGGCTGTGTAACCCAACTGTATAAAAGCTGGTTTGCAAGCCATTCTGCAGTATTATAAGAAGGATTGGAGCTCTTCAAAACCCATTCGATTGGAATCACATTGGGTCCAAATTTGGCAAGAAAACCACCTAATTTCAGTGATGAAGTATGTACCAAACTGGAAATAATTCTCTATTAGCATGGAGTTCACATAAATCAAGGCTTCTGCTTCCAAAACTGAATTACCCACAACAGCACAAGCTATTGTTGCTTTCAAGAGCAGACATGCAAAATTAAATGTGTGGCCAGTTCCAGGTGCTCAATACTGTAAATAGGGACCAGTGGTTTTTCTGAGCCATTTGGATGTGTTAAAGAGCATGTTGAATCCTTCTGAAAAATCTGGTCCTCTACTGGATGCTATAGAAGGAGTTTTTTATTCCTAAAAAAAAAAAAAAAATCTGACCTGTTTTTTCTGATTCTGAATATTTTGGGCAAGTCCTTGAAAATGGACTTTCAAGGGCTGTGATTGCCCTTGATATCTTGAGAAATCACCCTGTTACACCTAACAAGAAGGATCATCTCCTGGAAAAGCTAAGGCAGTTTATCTCAATAATATATCTAAATACAAGGATCCTTGTATTTAGTTTGAAGTTGCCAATGGGAAAGAAAGGCAAAGAGCTCATGAGTCTGGAGCAGCAGGAAAGTGGAGAGAGCAGTGACGAAATGGAGGGAGCAGGATGGGGACCAAACTGCAGGGCATGGCCAGGGCAGCTGGTTTAGCAAGTCCCGCTTCCTCCTCATGCTTGGATAAAACAACTTCACCACCACATGCACCTCAAACAGAATTTCATGTCCTTCTCAATGAATGAAGAAGTGAGCAGATTGCTATTGAAATCAATTTGATTTTACAGTATTAGCTGTAGGCTTGCAAACACAAAATAGCCTGCTTGGGTTTGGGGTTGTTTTTTTTTTTGGCATTTGTTTTGATGCTTTGTGCCTAAACAGCAGCAGGTGTTCTGGGCTGCCCTGCCAGCACTTCCATATGGGTCAGAAACCAAATCAGCTACTAAATGCTGATGCAAAGTAATTAATTACTTCTGCAGCAGTTCTCAACTCTCTCTTTGCAGATATTGAATTTCTTTGTCATTTATGGGCTGTACCTGATTGTTGGGGCAGTTAGTGTCTCTGCTTTTCTGTTTTCAAGTTGGTATGAGTGGAAAGAGAAGAATATCCTTTCCTATCCTTATCCTTCTAAATTTCACTGACGTGTTGTGGGTTGTTGGGTTTTTCTTTTCCTGACACTCCTTTGCTTAGATATGACCAAAGAGTCAAACCACGTGCAAAGATACTGTATGTTTTAAACACTGCTATTAGGATTGACATGGAATACGGAGTATTTGAAAGTTCATCTTAAGGCAGAAGTCCCAGTACAGGTAGTTTATTAGCTGTGATTGCCCTTGATATCTTGAGAAATCACCCTGTTACACCTACCAAGAAGGATCATCTCCTGGAAAAGCTAAGGCAGTTTATCTCAATAAATGCTTGGGTGCAGCATAATGAACACATTTTCTGGCTGTGTACCTGCAATCAAAATGGGTTAAGACTAAACTGTGTGTGTCTGCAGCCTGCTTATGTGCTACTGATAAACTTGTAATCAAAGAAGTAAAACTCTTTTGAAGATCAAAGGAACTATCATTCATGTGGATGTGTACAACACATCTGATTGCGGTGGTGTTCTAGCAGTATCTTGCAGCAGCAAACATCATCAGGAAAACAAACAGGGATGGTTAGGATGGATGTTGGATGGAGCTTTAGCAGTCTTCTCTGGCCTTGAGAACCCTAAACATCATCAGGAAAACAAACAGGGATGGTTGGGATGGATGTTGGATGGAGCTTTAGCGGTCTTCTCTGGCCTTGAGAACCCCGACTCAGAAATAAAATACATGTTGTTGCAGCCAGTATACCACTGCTCCTCTTCCAAACTGAGTTTTTGGTCAACTGGAAAGACCTAGGAGGGCTAGTGAAACTGTCAGAATATTTTGTAATGGAAAGCTATCCTGACATCTAGAGAGAAAGGAAAGCTGTACTTTCTCCCCCTACTTCTCATTTTCCATTGCAGACCTGGCCAAGAACCAGGAAAAAAATAAATCTTACTCAACCTCATCCTCACGTTTTTCAGTGTTATTCACGTTGCATGCTTTAGGCTTTATCCTAGTATTAATATATTTCTAATTTAGTAACGCTAACAACTCGGAACTTGGTGCTTGCTTCTCTTCAGAGTACATAATCTCAGTATCCCTCACCAGGACCATAACTCTGTCTGTCTCCTGAGGTTCAGGGGACAAGGGGAATTTTTGTAGACTCAGGGCACAGAGTTCAACAAGTCTCTGAGACAAAAGTAGATGTGTGCCAAGTTCAGTGTCGATGGGGTGTGGAGGAGTTTGATTAATATGCTGAAACTTAAGCTGTGTCTGCCAGAGGCTGGCACCAAAATACAAAAAAAAAATAATTTGCAACAAGATACATGCTTGAGAAATGTTATAGATTGGCCTCATGTTGACTGGGGTACAGGAAGGAGAAGCTTGCCTTCCCATGCACCTGCACAGGCCACACATCATTTGTGTGGCTGGTAGGTATCAAAAAGGATAAATTGAATATCCGGTGACAGGGATTTTGCCCTGAGCAGCCTCAACAACAACCACAGCAGAGGTTTTTCAAGCTGAAGCAGGTCAGATGCACTAACATGGGCTGTTACAAACCCCTCCCACATCCAGGCAAAACTGTCTGTGCATGTCAACACCTCCAGGAATCATGGTGTAAAGAGTCTGTATGACGATCCCAGTCTCATCCAGGGTATAAAGTGCTCATGCTCTTTCTCCCCTCCTCTTCCATGTATTTCAGCAATGGATTTCCCAGAGCCCTTCTGTCCTGCTAACAGGACATGCTGTCACTCAGTTCATCTGCCAAACTGGGTAACACCTGAAAATCTGAAGGGGAAGAAAATCATAACTTGACAAATGATGAATTATTTCTGAACTAAGTAATTTAGAACAACTTGGTTAGAAGTGTATCCTGATGAGAAGGGAGGCTCACGCTATGAGACAGCAAGGCACTGTATATTGCAAATATTTGACTGCTCTAAGGCTTTTCTGCAAAAGATCTATTGGTTTGAATCCTGGATCAATGTTGTTTGTGACAAATGATTCATGAAGAAAAAACATCTCTTAATTATAGGAATGTCCTGGTCTTGCTATTTCCTGGGCAGGTTGGGTTGTGCCTTGCTCTTGCTGAGGTCAAATGGTGTCCTTCTGATAAAGGAGAGTGAGAAATGGGGCTGGTAGGCCACTTCCCACTGGTTATTTTTCACACGCTTCATGTAACCAAAGACTGAAGCACAATCTGTTGGCGTGAGGTTGACTGAACTAGGGTGTAGCAGACAAAGAATTTTTTCAAAAGCTTGGCGTTTCAGCCTCAACCACGGTTTACATCTGAAGCAATTTGGAGGTTTATTTTTATTAGAATCTGAGTAGTCATTTTTGATTAGCAGACTGCATAGATCAGAAGTGATACTGCAAACCTGAAGCCATGCAGATTGCCAAAGGTAACACACTGTCTTTGCTTACTCAGGTTTTCAGTGCTGAACTTATTTGAAGTTGAGCTGAACCATGGAATATTTGTTTGTTTTGCAACTGTTGTCTACCCATCTGCTTTAGGTTTTGCTTGATTTCAAGAAGGGTTGGATTGTTTTGACTTGTTGTTTCTTATTAAGGACACTGGGTGCATTAATCCTCTGAAAAAATCAAAATGCCCTCGGGATTAATTACAGATATGGGTCAGCTATTTGTTGCATTCTACACATATGAAACAGGTGTTTGGGTTGGCAAATCACCCAGAGGCAAGAGAAGGACTTGGTAGATGAGAAGCAGCCCTGTGACTTTTCTTTTGTTTCTTTTTTACTTTGAGTTTATGGTGAAACCAAGCTTTACATGTTCTCCAGGAGTCAATTGCTTCAAACATCACATTCTGCAAGCCATTCCCACTGGAATGGTTTCATAGAATCAGAGAATAGTTGAGGCTGGAAAGAAAAATTGCAGGTCATCTAGACCAATCCCTGCACTAAGCAGGACCATCTGCCTTTTTCTCCATCACAGCCACATATGAGGTAGCTGGAGAAAGCAATTAGATGCACCTATCTTCAGTTCTCTGTTCTCCAGGCTGGACAAACGCCATTCTCAGTCTGTCCTGTGTTCCAGCCCTTGTCTGCCTTGGCTACAGCATATTCATGTTTTTTTTGACTACAGTATTTCAGAGGTTGCCTTCCAACAGGAATACAGAGCAATAATCACTTCCCCTGAGCTTCTGGTGAAGTTCTTCTGAGTTCAGTGCAGTAGGTGGTTGACTTCTTTGGTGCATGCTGGTCTGCATTCAATTCCTGTCCACCCAGTCCTCACCTCCTCCAGCTGAGTGTCAGGTCACTGACCAATACTTTCCAAGCTGAGCAACCTGCCCGTTTGTCCCATATGTCTCCATGTGTCCCTGGAAAAGTTGACTTGGATAGAGGAAAGTGCAGGCAAGGTCTGGGCAGATAAAACGGGAAGATCGTGAATTCACAACTAGAGGAGAAAGGGACCACTTGCTAATGACTTTTCAGTGGGAGGTGGTGAGCTCATGGTGCTTTCTCTTGGGGAAATATTCCAGTAGCACATTTCAGTGTTCCTGAGACTTGGAACCCAGGCTTGTTTTCCTGAGGTCTATTTGGCAAATGAATAATGCTTCCAGCAGCCAACTGTGCTGCAAATTTGATACAGCGGGGAGCCCTCTCATTAGGTAGAAGGGATTCAGACTACAGCGGTTAAATCCAAGTGCTGGAGTCTCGCTCCAGCGCTGCGGAAGGCCACTCTTAAGAAGATCTTGTTTGCCAAACGCTGATAGATGACTGTCTTTTCCTTAACAACTAAACTCTTGTTTAGTTTTATTTCAAATGTTTACTTTTCTGCTGGGATTTCAATAAAAGACCCTTGTCTTGCAGCAGCAGCACCAGCAAGTTATCCAGCACAAGAATGGGGTCTGTGAAACTATGCTTGTAAAGTTCTTTGAGAGAGAGTGCACTACCCATCCTGTGTTTTGCTTTTGGAAGGAAGTCAAACATACATTATTTAAGTTATTTATGTTATTGTTAGATCATCGGGACAAAGGGGCTGACTGGTAGCAAGCATAAAATAGTTGAAATATATATCCTTATGATTCTTTTTCCAAAAAACCTCATGCTAATCCTCAAAACAGGAAGAGAAAAAAAAAAAAGAAAATGAACATCAGTCATTAAGTTTTGAGCTGCTTTTGTTTCTGGGTTATGTTTTTTCTTCCGAGATGCTATTAGCCTGTTGCATCTCAGTTTATCTCTGGTCCCCAGAAATAAGGCCACTTACTAGGTTTCCCTAACAGAACAGTTGCTCTTGAAAAGGACGTTCTGCAGACAGATCATCAGTATATCAGGTCCACTGAGGAGGAGTGCATCCAGCACAGCAGTGTGCAATTGCTCCCCTTTCCTGGTGGCTTTTCCTTCTGCTACTGCACAGTGATCATCCTCTCCCCATTGCCCAACGAATTCTACAGCAGCTCGGGACAGGAGCAGAAATCTTTTAAATTTCTATTTACCTTTTCCGTTTCAAGGTTTAAATAGTGCTGCACAGAGGAAAAAGGAAAAAAAAAAAAAAGCTTGGAGGCCAGGCAGCAGCAGCTCTCAAGCCCGTGAGCTCTGCAGAGGCAGCTCTCGGTACCTGTTGGGTGCATTCGGTGTTCAAAGCTTCTGTGACTTTTCTGCAGCTCCCTCCGCCTCCAGCCCAAGTGCAAGGCTGAATTCATCTCTTCTCCCCGACCTCTGAAGAGGAGGGAGCCTTGGAGGGAAAACCTGCGGGTCCTTCTCCCCCACCGGTGTTGACTAAATCACATGAGAGGGATTAAGGAGCCCAGGGAAGCATTTTAACCCTGCTCTCACCGCAAGAGCAGTGCGGACCTGGCTGTTCACTTAATCACCGGGCATGTGCATCAGAGGGGCTGGTATATGAGAGGAGGAGCGAGGCGGAGTTTGACAAACAGCCTTTAATCCAGTTAGCTCTTGATGCTGACGGTGAGGGCACGACTTGGGAGTTTGTGCTCCAGGATTTCCTTGAGGGCACTGCAGAAGCGGTGCGTTCCCTCCGCACAGCGAGCAATTGGGAATCCTTTGCTCCTTCTAGGAAGGCTGCAGCAGGTTTCTGCGGCGCTCCTGCAGCCTTTTCCCACTCCTCCCTGGAGCTTTGTGAAACCTCTGTGCCTTTTGAGAGCGGCCCGGCTCCCCAGTTCAGTGCCTCGTCTTTGTGCAGGCACCGCGGAGCCCGTGCTGGAAGGGAGATAATACTTCCTGAAGCGCTCCTTTAGCTCAGCGGGAGAGAGGCAGCGAGCGGCATCCGCACGGGTCGTTAAGCTGCGCTGCAAAGAAAGAGCAAACTGCAGAGCTGTATTAGTTTTCTGTGTTATCGGCATTTGTAAGGTACCTGTTGCCGTAGTAACGAGGAACAATGTATATGGCTTTGACCGGGAAAAATCACCCTCTGGTCAGGAAAATAAAAAATTCATGGCCTTTCCTCTGTAGCCACTCCTCTTCTGCTTAAGAAGGGGAGCTTAGAAGGCCGGAGAAACTGAGCTGGTTGTTACGATCGTACAATCCCGGTTTGTGTTCATTCACCGCTCCTGGGAACCCTGCGGAGCTGCTAACAAGCTGTGTGTATATTGAGAGTGCACAGCGATATGGTGGGGGCCAGGGGGGTGTGCACCCAAAGCGTGCACAGTGCCTTCCAGGGCAAATAGGATCGGGGCTATTCTGAGCTGTCCTTTTGGTGTCCCTCCTGCCCTCGCCTCCAAAGGACCCATACCTGGCTGGGGAACATGTTAGTGGTGCTTCTCCTGGCCCCATCCACCCTGGGAACTGGACTGTTTTCACACGAGAGGAGTGACAGGCTCTACTATTTCTGTGGTAATTGCATGTGTTGCCTTGTCCTTACCTCTCCGGGTTTAGTGTTTTATCATAAAATAGGAATAGATGTGTTAGGCCACCTGAAAATGTGCTGTACTGTCTCACAGTAGCAACTATTCTTCTAATATGGGGGGAATAAGCAAATCCGTTAGATGCTACTAATGTTTATAACCCAGGAGGGTCCAAGGGACATCATGCTGGGCACCAGGAACTCAGTGCTGGCAGGTGTTCCCATGGCTGCCCCATCTCTAGAGCAGGGAACCTGGCCCAAGTACATGGCCCTCTGGAGTTTTCAGATGTTTGACACTTGATATTTCCCTTGTCGAAAAATAGTCCACTCTGTATAAATAGTATACCAAGATAAACATGGCGCTCAGCATGACAACCAAGAAACATACTGCAAGGTCAACTTAAAAACTGCAATGGGTTCAGAAGACAATGCTGACTTTGTGTCAAAATCAGAGGAGACTCATTGCGCAGGTCCGGGCAGCACATGGGTCAGCTTGCATGGACTTGTTCCTTATTTATTTAATGACAATACAGTTTTTGTTCTTACACCTATTTGCAAAGGGAAATGAGCTGATGACAGAATTTTAGTGCCTCTCCATGAGGCAAATGGGTAGGTTTCTTTTTATTTATTTATTTTTTTTGCCACTTTGTGCAGTACATCTGCTCTCACAAATCTGACCAGCAGCCCAAGATATATATTTATAGGCAATTCAGAGCCTTGTTTTATCATCTTCTAAGGGACGATAAAGTAGCAAAAACCTCCACCAAGGTGAAATAAGAGGCGAGATTCTGCTAGTTGTAAACCAGGCAGCCAGCTAAGGTGAATGCACTTATTTGTGGCATTGCAGGTTTTTGCTGCGGGAACAAATCACATGTGGTAGCCAGCAGCACAAAAATTACTTCACTTTGGCTTGACACTTGATTTCACAGTTCCTATACAAACAATAAAAACATATAATCAATTGCTGTTCCACCTTCCTATCGCCCTCTTTTCATTGCATCGCAAGAAATTTATCTTCACTCGCTATTAGCCTCTGCAGTTGTTGCTGCCACGATGACTGTAGTTGTAATTGCCTATAGATGCTGCACTTATCTTCTTTCTGACACTGAAAGATTTAACAGTGGAGTTGCACTCCAGAATCAATGTTAACAAGTCTTTATTTGGGACTATTTTATTTGATAGACTCTCATAGCTACTAGGGGTAATTTACAAAACTGACCTTCACTGACTGTCTGAAAAAAAACCAAAGAATCAGCAAATGTATTTCCTCAGCAAGTAATGGACCCTTCCTTAGTGAGAATCACCTTGACCCCTAAGACAGGGCCACAGCTTTACTTGCTCCAAAGCATTGCTGCTCTCACTTTTGACCAGATGATTTATTGCTCTGTGAGGGGCAAAATAAAACCAAGCTTCTTGTTCAATATGCTTTAAGATGTGGCAGCAAAGATGGAAGTATCTGATTACTTGCAGCGCAGAGCCTCTTCCCATGCCCAGCTGAGCTGACAGTGTAGTTTTAAACATCCAAAGAAATAGGACTCTGAACCAAACACCGTAAAAGACACGATATGGAACAGCTAGTCTTTGATGGAGACATGGCTGGCTAACCTAACAGGAATTCCTTGGCTTTAACAACCCTGCTACAATGTGCAATGATTTGTGTGGTTTTGAGGTCAGCTTGAAGGTTTCTGCCTTAAAAAGAGGGGGGGAAAAAGAATGCAATGGTGCTCAGTTCTGGCAGACAATGTGGCATCGGGATGATGCTCCCCTGTGGAAAATGCCAGAGAGACAATCTGTCCGCTCCTACCCGTCACATTTCTTTCCATGCCAGTGGCTGGCAGGGCACTTCCATCCATACGCACGATCCAGGCTGCCAGCTGCAGTGGCATTTGCAAAGGTGAAATCATGCAGTTGTTAGAGAAGCTTGCTTGCTCCCGATCAGAAAAGTCGATGAGCATTTTACAGGTGATGGGTTTGGGCAGCAGTTCTGAAGTGGCTCCACGCTGCTTCCTTTTGCCTGACTTGACTGCTGTAGATGCTGCATGAACTTCATAGTGAATGGTATAATAAAGGGTTATTAAGTGGTACAAGTGTGTTAAGAAGTGTTATTCACAAATCAGTGTAAAATATTTCAGGTTATTATAAGACACTATTACAAGAAAATTGAAGGATTTTGCATCATCTGATTAACCAGCTATGAAACTGTGCCTCTCATTAAACTTTCATATGACATATTAAATGTATAGCTGTAAATGAAAGGCGACTAAGCCATTTATTGCAAAACAAATGGATTGATGTGATAAAAAGGGGGTTGTGCTTTTGTGTGGGGATACTGCCAAGAGGAATAGGAAGAGCAGTCTCAAAAATGAGAATGCCACAATGTGCTTTTCCTCCAAAACAGAGTCCTGAATTTGCCCTGTTAGAAAAATCTATCGCGGGGACTTGAATGAAGTATTATCTAACCATCTGAGACAGAGCCCTATAATTCATGGGTCATTGACACAGTAGAGAAGATCAGTTCTGTCTATTGTAGCAGCAAAGGGACTCTTAATCCATGGATTATTAACGTGGAAAATTGAAGGGGCTGTTACAGGCTTGTGGTTTATTAGACTATTGTGGTTTTAGGGAGCTTTAATTTGAAGATTATGGACACAATGGAGTGCAACAGATCCCTTGACAATGTCAGTGGCAAGGCTTTTGTACAGGAGAAAGCTTCTGCCTGAGTTCTGGCCTTCCCCATCTCACAGGATAGTGCTTGGGGAAACACTTATGGGGCTGTAATCACCTTTGAAGCTCATTTGACCAAAGCAACTCCAAAACCCGCTTCTCTGAAGATAAAGTTCCCTGAGCTCTCCAGTCCGTAAATTATTTTGTTCTCGCAAGTGACACTTGATTTGCACCTGTTGTTGCTGTTTTGTCTTGCAAAACTTTCATGCTATACATCGTTAGGTCTGTGGGATATTTTGCAGTACTAGTAAACTGAACATATGTCACGTGTTAGAGAAGGATCAAGGAGTGAAACCCTGGGCTTCCACTCGCAACAGCTTTATGAAATACCCTCCTGTCCCAACTGCCACCTCAAAGAAACTCAGTAGGCTTACCTCTGCTTCCCATCCATCTTGAAGGACTAACAGAGATGTGAGGAATTTGTGGGTATGGAGAGGCAGAATGAGACTTGAACACAATTGTAGTTTAAAAGACAGGTAGCCTGCTCTGAAAGTCCACCAGGGAGAGTTTCTCCCCTGCCCAAGCGTTTTTCAGGTTGCATGTTCTCCTTTTATCTTCTTCTGTTCCAGGAGCAGGGAAGGAAACCAGATGTCGTTACAGGGAGGGTGAGGGAGGCTTGGAGTTGGTTTTGGGTTAAGCTTGGTGACTGTAATGGTATTTGAGAACGGAAGTGGTTTGCCTCTGGAGGGCATGAATATCATTGCTGGCAGGATCTGAGAGTAGGTGAAACATCTACTGGGAAGGTCTCAGCAGTAATGTACTCTATTGGAGAGCAAAGGCACGGACTGGACAATCTTCTTCTTGATTCTCTGATTTACATTTGCTGTAAAAGAGGAGGGAACTGTAGATAGAATTAACATGAAGTGGCTGGTAGAATCGAGTGTCTTGAAAGGTGTTCTGTGCATACACATAGCTCAGGGTGTCTGTGCTTTCATGGGTTTGTGGCTCTTGCGTGAATGTCTGTAGCTGTGAGTGCACTGAGGGAAGCAAGGAGGAAAGCCAAAATGCCATCTGTCATTGGTATTGTCTGGTTTATTGTGCTGTTGTCCAGGAAAAGCACGATTCGGTTATGGAGGTCCTTGCCACTGGAAGTTGAGGAAGCCAAAGTGTGAATGGGATCAAAAGAAACTACGCAAATCCATGGATAACGGCTCATGAATGGCTTTGAACAATGGTTCAGACACAACCTTGGGAACTAAGATTTCTAGAAATGGATAGGACAACAGGAGGAACAGCCATACTCATCCTCATGTCTAGGTTGTTTCCTTACGCTGGGTACTGTTTATTTTTTCTACCCCATTTCATTTTAGGGCCAGACAAAAACCTTAAAAGCTTTCTACAATACAGAAAGGATTCAAGGAAGGTGACAACTATACCAAATAAGCTATAGGCTATGTGAGTTGCAGAGCAGGGAGAAAAAAAGCAAGTGGGGAGCTCTCCCAGACCAAGAGAGTAGCAGAGGTGAGCTGAATACTCCTGTGTCCTTGCCCAGCATCAATGGGATAGTCCCAGGCAGTATGCGATTGAGTTCACAACGTGAGGACAGGCTTAAGTCAGCAAAGCTCTATTTCTCATATTTGTCCCTGGTTTGCTAGAAAGGGATTCTGGAAGAGAAATCATGTGCAGGACTTGAGAAACAGGCTCAAAAGAGTCTCTACGAGCAGCCTTGGGCACTAAGACAGTCTCTGTCCTCTGATGCTCCAATGGGTATCAAGGGCTTGGTTTCTATGCAGAATATCAGCAGTCATGCAGACTAAGACATGGATTAAATCATTGTAGAATTGGTTGAGGTATTTTACTAGGCTGATTATTTCAGAAAAATATGTATTTACTTGAAATAAACTCCTGTTTCTCAACTATGCTTACGTAACAAGATAGCTTGGTTTATATTTAAATTGAAAATGTTTAATATTCAGCCTGGGAATAGTTGTTTAGCACACACAGCTACTTCTTCAGTATTAACGTCCACTTTGAGTATTTATATTTGCTTACTTTCCCTCTCTTGCCCTCCTCCATTCCCTCCCTCTACAAAAATTTAGTTATATTTCCCAGGGAATATACGTGGTTTAGAGTAATGTAAAACAAATGATGGACTGAGTGTATTTGCAATGGCCTTTGAAAACTGTCCCACCGAAGACTGCTCAGTCCTATTTCTCTTAAGTTTTCTGCGCTTACTGCTGCAATGTGTCATCTGCACAGCCGGGAGGTTGTACAAGATATACAAGATTCACGCCAACAGGATAAAACCCAAGTGATCTTGCGGCCAGCATTTGAAATAAGTAGAGTTTTGTGACCTAGAAGTCCAGAAATTAGTATTAAGTGAATGGTCAAGCACAGATGGTCCATATGAAGTTTTCTGTGTAACTTCTAATTTGACATGTGAAACATCTTATATAATTTTAATATATACTGGCATTTTGAGCACTATGTTGTTTAAGGAAGCACATATTGTTGCAAAGAAACAAGAACTTTCTGAAAAGGGGTTCATTTTAGAAGGTATAGCTAGATTTAAGCAACTTTCACAATTTGTGTAGTACAGTTATTGAGGTAATATTCCAGCCCAACCTATGGATATACCAGAAGTGAGATATTCTGAAACTGTGGACTGTAAAGTCTGCTCAGTGTTTGAAGATCTTCCACAAACTGGAGTATTTTGATTTGTGAAGATATGAGATGACTACAAATGCTTTTGCAAACTCGAGTCTGTAGTCAGGCATTAAGATACTCAACTTGAAGCTAGGGCTGTGGGCCAGGGCTCTTGATGCTAATGGTGCAGCATCAATGCCAGAAGGTGACTTTGTGTGCACAGACTTCTCCAAAGGGAGGGGGAAGGCTCATATGACTTTGTGCCTGAGACCCCTCCAGCCTGCTTCACTGAGCACATGTATCTTCTGCTCGAGCCAAAGATGCCTGATTTTTGGCAAGCACTGTATGCGCAGCTCCATGAAACAGGAGTGCAGCTTTTTTTAATGGTGATGCACTGGACACCTGCAAGAAGTTCCAATAGCTTTGGTTCCTCTGAAGTCATAAACTCTGGAGCAGTGGGAAACTTTCTGTTGGCTTCAGCAGATGTTCTTGCACAAGTATGCAAGAAAATGTTTGTCTAATAGCAGCAGCAGTTTTTAGATTATGAAATAGCCAGTGGTCAGAACTCCCATCTTCTCTCAAGCCATGGTGCTGAACGAACAATAGCTGAATAACTTGTATTTGATATTTGCAGTCACTAATTATATTCCCTCAAGATATTCTCACAATTGCTTATTCTTCCAGTTCTGCCTCATAAAGTGGCTGGAGTGAAATAAACAGCTGGAGTGAAAGGGGGATGGGAGGTAAGTGTTCTCCCGGTGAGTATATGACGGAAAGAAAGACAACAAGTTTCTGAAGCTCCAGACATCACCCTCCCTGAGAGAGGATTATGAAGTAATGCATGTTTTGCGTTTGGTTGCTAATGAGCAGAATTATCTTCTAGTTGTAGATTTTTTGTCAGCAGATGAGGCTTTCCTACTGAAGTCTAGAAAGTGGAATAGTCCTTTCTGACATCTCAGAGGGGCTATCTGGGGCTGTTTGTTGGAAAGAGTCCCCACTGTGTGTGGTGAACAGAGGCTCCCCTTGCCACTGCATTTCCATGAAGCTTGTCCCCAATAGTACAGGGGAATAAGGGGAATAAAGAGAACTTCACCAAATTACTCCTACTGCCCTCCTCTATGTGGTATTTTTCCTTTAGAGTACGGTCACATGGAGGATCATCAGGAGACTGCTGAAACTAATTCAGAGCAAACCCAACCGTTTCTCCTCCTCAGCTTTTCCAGGACAACTATCTCTGCTGTGGAGAACCAAGGTGGGAATTTCTTCTTTCTTCATTTGATCAAAGCAGTCCAATTACATCCTTTTTGGAGCTTTGTGTATTATCATCACATAACATCTCTTTTCACTTAACTACTCCAGCCATTCATTATCCATCCAAATGGGACCTGGCAGTGCTTTCTGTATTTGAGTTGTTTTGGATCAGTAGTTGTATTTGTTGTTGGTCCAGAAAATGTCAGCTTTCATCTGTCCACTCCCTCGCACTGAGTTTTGCCTTTTAAACCAAATTTTTTGTTTGAATATTTAAGCATTTATTTATATAAATAGCAAACCGATGCATTCTCTTGTCAAATTTCACTAGTCTGCATTTCTCTGGTTTTGCTTGTTGTATTATGGCGCAGCAGATAACATTAATGGCCTGCGGGAAAACTCAGCAGTATGTATCCTAGGGAGAAAATGGACTATATCTGGATTTCTTGACAGTCCTTCATTTGGAAATGTTACTGAGAAAGAGGTTGTGACTCTGATGGAGCATACTCAGCTGCTTCTTTGCATGTACTACATCCACAAGGAAAGATCTTCTATGGTCGCTTCTCTTGTATCAAAATTTGCTGGCGTTTCCTACAGGAACGCTAAGCTCTGTGTTTTATTAGTCCAATAAATGAATGTCATTTAATGTTCCAACCAACACTCCTAGTAATTACAATCAGCAGGTTTCCCATGCTGTGCATCAGTGATGGTTCGTGAACTTGCTTCAGTAACTTCCCATGAATCATCTGTAGAGTTGACACAGCTGAAGCAGACAAGTCAAAGGTGTCTACAGTTACGTAGTTCTGTTGCATTTTTTTAAGTCTGTTTAAAAAGACAAGATTTCCGCCATCACACTGTAAGTCAGGTTTTCATCTGAATACATTGCTAAGTTTCATCCAGATTTTACAGACGGCTAGGTATGTCAGCAGTAGCAAGATAAGCAACTGAAGAGAGATTAAATTCATGCCCCCCAATCAGGAACAAAAGTTGCCCTGTAATCTCAAGTGAATCTCCAGATCCTGCAAACTACTCATAGGAAAAGTATTCACGCTATAGGAGATGTTCTGATTCAGTTTGATGTGTTTCTGCCCAGAGACTGGCCCAACCCTGAGCCAAGGAGCCAAAGGAAACAAGGCTTTTCAGCTTCTGTTGCTTACAGATTGACTTCTTGTTGAATGCTTTTGTAACTTTACTGTTAGAGATGCACGTCAGCTTTCGCTTTTTTGTTTTAAATATACAAAGATGGTTTTCCCATTAAATATTGTGCAACTGTCCTGGGAGGTACATTTCCAGTACTTTCTTTACTAATAATTCATGAGCACAGAAGGGAAAAAGAACCTGAGGGCAGAAGGCACAGCAGGCTTTCTTGCATTGGATAAGATGACAACCTGAGAACATCTCTGGTGTGGGGCAAAGGCTTGCATAAAATGACAATGTGAAGGTGCCAGATTCATGTGACATGGTGTGATGTCTCCATGATCCCACGCCACTGCCTGGGACATTGATGTTTGTACCGTAACAGTCCTCCTGATGAATGCTGATAAAGTTAAAACTGATAAACTGATGAGTTTCTGCCAGATATCAGGCCTGTTTTATGGTGGGGAAGAGACAGGGGCTGTTTCTCAGCTCTGTAGTTTTGGTAGACCCTCATGACCAATGGCACCAGTGTATCACTGCTGACAAGACCTGTTGGAGCTGAACCCCAGTTGTGAAGCTCTGATCCAAGCGTTTGTGGCTAAAGTATAAAAGAAGGGAAGCAATGTATAGGTTATAAGTGGCATTGCCTGACACGAGGAGAACAGCTCTGAGGATAAATATGTCATAGGGCACTCACGACTGGTAAAGGTGAGAAGCAATGCACTCAACTTTTCATATTCCTTCCTCCAAATTGTTTGTCAGAGCACCTCGCTCCCCTGATCCTTCCCGATGGGGGAGGAAAAATACTGTTTCTTCCATTTTCTAACTGGGAAGAGCTGAGGCAGAGAAAACTACGTCTGTTAAAGGAAATGAGGAGGGAAAGAAGCACACCGGTTCTCAAAATTCTCCCCAGATGTCCAGCTCCCCTTGGCACCAGGAATTTAAGAAATTCCTCTAAGTTTTTTATCTGCATCTTTGCAAACTTAAATCCTTCTGAATGTCTAGCACTAAATCATAGAATCATAGAACAATTCAG